>NW_021146827.1:0-25000 GCF_002837175.3 Physeter macrocephalus
GCTGCAGATGGTGTGCAGTGGGGAGGAACAGGCAGAGAACCCCTGAACCCCTCCATGGTCCACACTGAGCTCTGTGTGAACGAGTACCTGTATTTGAGTTAAATGCCGCTGTAAGCACATGGCCCATCTGGGCTACAGAGCTAACCCAGAGCAAGGCAAGGACCCAGCCTGTTCATTCCCAAGTCATAAGAGCTCCATTGCCTGCATCAGGAGGTGATCTTAGAGATGATCCTTGTCCTACCTCCTCATCCACATATGGGGAAATTCAGGCTCAGAGAAAAGGGGACAGTTTGCCTACAGCTGGTAGGATTTTGGTATGTTTGTTCTACCATCTATATCTATATCCTGATATCCAGTGATATCAGAATCAACTCGGAATGCTGGTTAAAATGCTGATTCTTGGGAACTAAGCCAGACTTAGGAGATTGTATGTCCTGGAAGTGGGCCCAGGAATCTGCATTTTAGCAAGTACCCCGGGTGATTCCTAGACACCCCAAGTTTGAGAAGCACTGGTCTAATGTTCCAAAGCTGGTTCAGTGTCGACTCTGTAGAAAGACTCCTGACTCCAGGCTCACTCCTCTGTCTGATACCAGAGGGCTGACAGAGCTGGTGACTGTGGGGAAAGACAGATCCAGGAGAGTGAACTGGGGAGCTACGAAGAGTGAGGTTTTGTTTCTAATTCTTCCAGCACTCTGAGAAGACCTGGTTGCCTTTCTTAAGACTAGATATAAAGAAATTAACCAAATGATTCCTGTTTGCCGGCCGATCAGGCACTATGATGTTTGAGTGAGTGTGTCTTGAAATACTGTTACTCCCTAAACTGCAACTGATCATTTGACAAATGAAAAAGCTCACAAAAACTCCTCTCTCTCTCTTTTTTGAAGTTAATAGCTCCTCTTTAGTCTCCAGTACTGCATGTGTAACAGTTTAACAGGTTGGCATGCATCCTTCTACTGCATTCACATCTCAAACTTAAATTGCTGAAAACCTCAAGAGATGATCTCCAAATCTTAACTACAAAGATTAAAATGAAAAGAATCGGTTCTTTTTGTTATTTTTACAATGACATAGTTCTTTACTGATGGTTAAAATAACATTTACCTCTTGCTGTAAAGTTGTGTGTATTGTCTTACGTTTCACTATGTGAAGACTTCTTTAAGCTTTTTAAGCTGGATTCCATTGGGATGTCCTAGGACCCCAGTAGAACTAGAGGTTAGTTGCTAAAATTTTAATTTTCAATTATAAAAAGTCAATAAATAGCTCATCGAGTTACTAATAAATGTCAAACAAAAGAATAGGTTTTTTTTTTTCTTTAAAAACTCAGCTTGTATGTGTATGTTTCTTTAGAACATTTGACTGGGATTCAGGACAGGGATCCAATGCTGGCTCTGCTCTGAATAGGCTGTGTGAGCTTGGACAAGGCACTGCCCTTCTCTGGGCCTCAGTTTCCCCTTCCAGAGAACAAGAGGGTCAGGTGATTTCTGAAGAGTTCTTCAGCTCTGAAAGTTTCAGGGCAAAGTACCAAGGGGTTAAGAAATGTCATACAGTGTGGGAGGGAACAAATATGTCAGGACTTCGTTCCAGTTTAATCTGTTTCACATTTAGTATAGTCCAATCTGAGATAAGTCCTCTGTGGAACACAGATGACTCACTTCCTGTCCTAAGTGGGTCTTCTCTGAGGTGTGGAACAGATCCTTCTTTCAAACATCAAGCCGGCCAAGGGGGTTAAGTCTATGGGCCTCTGGACAAATTCAGCATGTTCTTTGTCTGTGTCAAATTAAACCTGGTAGTTAGCACACACAGACACACCCACACATACACACGGACATTTAAGTACATGGTGGTTTAGAAGCTAGAGATTCCTGAAAAGTGTGCACTTCAAGTTTTTATAATCACAATCGCAATTGAAATGAAGAATAGGGTGAAACTTTTTGTAAGGTGACAGATGTCTTTTGTGTAAGCAATTATGAAGGCTGAAAAAGCCCAGAATACTTCAGAAATATTGAGTCAATTGTTAAACCATCCTTGCATTTGGCTATGGTGGGTGTATTTACTCATGGAATTTGGCAAAATCAAGACTTTTTTCTTCAGAGAGCTGGATTACTAGTACATCGCAGTAAAACCCAGAGTTACCAACTCAAATGCCCTTTGAAGAAAGGAAGTAATATGTATAAGTGATTTGTTCAGATCTAGAAACATTTCTTTCAATGAAATATCAAAGCATGCTGGCCCCTTGCTAGACTAAAATTAATACCTAAGGAAGTCCAGAAACTGAAATTTCTCAATATAAAATATATGTTTATATAAATATATATTATATAATATATAAAAATATAAATTACATATTTATAAATATAAATGTGTATTAAATATATCTATTACAGGTTATTACAATACATCCAGCTCCCCTATTACTTTCCCCATAAATATTTTTAAATTCGCATGATAGAAAAGCCCTGATGAACATTTTTCCTGAATTCATACAGTCTGTCTCAAGATGAAGCCAAACGTTCATCTCTAATTAGGGAGAGATGCATCCCCTCTATAAGAGAAAGCACTAAGATGTCAGTTGCCACTGTAAAGATTCCAGCCCAGTGTTGCTAGATCTTTTGCTTTTTCAAGAGAAGCCAGAAATCTGGGTTTTAATGAGAAACTTCCCAGCTACTAGAAGTTGACTTAAAATTTTTTAAAAAGCACTGTGGGCCAAACAAAACACTTGCACAGCCTTCATCGGGCCCCAGGGCTGCCAGTGTGTAACTCTATGCGAAAGTTCATGTACATGGTCATCCATCTGGGGGAGGGGAGGGAACCACCCCACCTCCAACATGCCAGAAATCAACTTTCTTGTGAACCCTGGCATGTGGCATGTAGATATCAAATTTATTTCATTAAGAAACATTGTTCAAGTGGCATACGTTGTCCTCCAGCATGCTGGAGCAAGTCACATCAGTTATATTTGTTCTTCCCATTTAGCTGTGGGCTCCTCCAGGTAAGCCCCTGGATTGCATCTTTATCTCCTCCAAGCATGTAGTACTGAGGACAGCAAATAGGACCTTGCTATGGAGGGGGCCTTATAGACATCTTGCCCAGTCTCTTGAAGAAACTGGCGCCCAAAGAGATGAAGTCACTTGCCCTGGGCCTCAAGAGTGAATTAGGAAAGAACTAGAACTAACTCAGATCTCTAAATTGTAGATTCCAGGGCTGGAAAGGACCTATGGTTCTCAGGAAATACTTGCTGAATTAATGAATATATGTGAAATAATGATAGAAGAATCAGTGAATGTATGAACGAGTGAGCACTATCTGAAATGACCAACTGGTTTATGGAATAGAGTTTACAATATGGATCACGTGAGTTAGGACTTGGTTTCAGTTCTTCAGCTCACTGCCGTGTTGCCTTAGGCATGTCCTTTATCCTCTCTGGTCCTTGACTTTCTTATCTATATGCTGTCTTATATCTCAGTGTTGTTTCAAAAATCATAAACTAATAGCAATAGTCAAAATTATTGAGTGCTGTATGCCAGCCATTGGGCTAAACGCTTTGCAAGGATTTCATCAATGCTTATGATAGTTCTATGAAGTGAAGATTGTTTTTATCACCTCCATTTCACAGATGAAGAAACAGACACACAATATTACAACTAACCTGTCCAAGTTCACACAATTCGTAAGTAAGCAGTAGATGGGATTTGAGGCTAGACATTTTATTCTGGAATTATAACAGCAATAAAAATGTTATGAGAAATGAAAGGATGACACAAATGTATGATCAGAATGTTTTGGGGAGTTTCAGAGACGTGGCATTCCTAAGGCTCTTGAAAAGAATGATGCTCAGAGTTAAAGAGACATTTTTTTCTGTGTTTCACACTGTAGAGTTGACATTCGAATCAACTTGAGTATTAGAATAAGTGACCTCTGGGGAACCTTTTAGAGTGATGAAAAGAGCTGGCTTCTAGTCTTAGAACTTTTCTGGGTAACTTTGAGTAGATCCTCTCAGTTTCTCTATATATTCACGGTGGACTGGAACACATTAGAAACTATTTCAGCTCTGATATTCAAAGGCCCTATGGAGGATTTAATAAGAAGCTAACTATCATGAATCAAGATTATTTTGGTTGCCAATGACAGAAACCTAACTAAAATAGCCCAAGCCAAAGAGGGTATTAATTAACTCAGTAATAGAAAAGCCTAAGAGTAGTCTTGATTTAGGCTTGGCTGTATCCAGGGGCTCAGATAATATCAGGTTTTCTTCTCTCCAGCTCTCTCCATATATGGGCAGGATAATCACCTGTAAGACTCACATTATATCAACTAAGTAAACCCAATGGGAAGAACTAATCATCTTCCCTAAAAGCAGAAAAGTCATGGTGAGCCATTGGATTGACTTGCTTTGGTCTCATATTCACCTTCATCTTCATATGGTGACCTGGCCCAGGACATATGTTTGCCTCTTTGCCTATGTGGGAAGAGTCTGTTTCCGTATATAGTACACAGGATAGGTTTTCCACTGAATAAGAACTTTCTATATGAGAAGAAAGAGAGAGGGTGCTGGGCAAGAAACAGAGAAGTTGACTCCAAGAAGCTTCACCTCCCACTTAAGAGGAAGACTGAGAGAATGGGCATTCTGGGGCTGAACTTTCAGCTCAGAATCACAAGCTGTGCTGTTGGTCTTCAGTATTAGAAATAAGTCATTGCTATATATGTCTTTTGGAAAGTTTTCCTCCATCTTCAGGGACTTTTGGACTTTATTTTGGTTGTCATTTTGGTTGTTATTTTGCCCTATAGTTACAGTTCCTTGGAGAAATATATACAGCAATGATCTCAGCACAGGTAATAAATTAGGCAATAAATGATCAAGCTTTGAGCAAAGTTTGCCAGAGCTGTATTTATGAGGAATCAGCCAATTAGGCAACTTGGCTAATGCCTCTGATTTAATTCACCACCCCCCTGGTTTGTACTGGAGAGGGTGACCAGCCCCTTTGCCTTTTTTAGCTGGCACAAGTAGTTACTTGTGCTAATCAGCAGTAGGGCAAAGGGGCAGGAAATATCCACTAGCAAGATGTGATGGGTGACAAAAACCTCTCCTGGGCACTGACTTCTAGGACGCTAATGGATAGAAAAGTATTTGATCAGCCCCCCACTCAAAAAACACCTACACTTACCATTTGGATACTTACAGCTTATTAGAGCTAGAAGAATGTTTAGGCATTACCTAATACAACTCTTTTATCTTTCAGATGAAGAAACTGAGGCCCAGAGAGGGCAAATAACTTGGTCAAAGGAGTGCCGCTAAGGAGTAGCTGAACCAGAACTTCAACCCAAGTCTTCTTATTCATTTTCCAAGTGCTCATCCCTACATGGCAATCTCCCTTTGGCTTTGCCCTCAGGACTCTGGGAAACATTTTGAATTACAGAAGCTTTGCCAGGAGGAAACTTCATTTAATTTGATCTTCGCTGGAAGTGCAAGGAAGAGAAATAAGAAGTGTCTGTTGCAATGCTTTAGACTTAAATATTCTCAGCTCTCTCGCTTCTGCAAAAGCTCAAGGAAGGAAATGATAGCTTGAGGCTCTTCAACATTAGAAAATCAAAAGGTAATTCATGAATCTTTGAAAGGTACAGAAGGGATATAAGTTATGTTTACTTTCCTAAGTCTATTTATGTTTAGTTAGTATTAAAAGAGTGCTAAAGGAGGAGTTTGGAGATCTAAATTCTACTTGGATGTGGATCTTGATGGGTAATCTTGGCCAACTCATTCTCTCTGGGTTTTGGTTTCCTCGTCTGTAAGTTTAGCCAATTCTTAAGACCCTGGTCAACCTCAGTCTTCTGGGGTCTAAAGAAATTTCTATGCTTTGAGTATCATTGTTATGGGTAGGGAAGGAACTTTTTGAATGGAAGGTAGCCAACCTAAAACCAGTCTGCCTTTGCAGATTAAGTGCTCTCCTTACTAACTTGGCCCAATGGAGGAAGTACAGGGCCAAGAGCCTAGGACATGACTGTGCTTCCCTTTGCTCCGTGACCTTGGGCAAGTTCTTAACTTTCTCTAGGCCTTTAAAAAAAAACTCTCAAATAGTATTAACGCCTTCACAGACTTGCCTCACAGGGCTGTAGCCTGGAGCTAAAGGATGTAGAAGTGCTTTATGATATGCAGGTTCTTTTATATGTGTGACTTAATACTGAGTTTGCCTTTGGTGACTGAGAACAATGTAAAAACAACCTGTAGATCCAAATTTCCATGTGGCCAAGACCACGCTGAGGGAACTGAAATCTTTTTTCCTCAAGGTCATTTTGTTTTCTTGTTTTTCCAGTAATAGTGCAAGTTGAAACAGGGGTTAATAAAATGTCCATACATCCAGTTTGCCTGGTACAGTCCTATTTGCTATGGTCATAACTATTAACAATTTTTCACATTCAAAAGTGTCTCTATTCTGGCAGTAAATTACATTGTTACCCTTGGACGTAAATATCATTCTATTCAACCTCTTCACTTCACATATTGGAAAATGGAGGCTCAGAGAAGAGAAATGACTTCCCCAATTCACTCAGAGCTCGCCCAGAGCCCGGACTTGGCAAACTCTTTCTCCTTGTGCCTGGGAAGAAAGTGAAGGGGAAAGCAGGGTGAGAGAATGCTCCCTTTGTCTGCCCTCTAGATTCCCAAAGCAACTCCTCAGCAAGAGCAGCCCCGCCTCTCTCTCTCGATTTCCTGGAAAGTGATCAGCAATCCTGTGGCCGCCAGTGGCCAAGAGGGAGCTGGGGGATAGAGCAAGCATTGCAGGATGCTGGAAAAGGAAGCTTTCTCTCTTCTGTACCCGGAAGAACAACCCCAAGGGGAGAACAACTCCCTATTACTAACTAGCCCTTATTTAGGCACATAGGTTTTTTGAATTAATATTATTGTTCACAGAGCATGTTTATATCCATAATTTTTTTTTTTTTTTTTTGCTGTACGCGGGCCTCTCACTGTTGTGGCCTCTCCCGTTGCGGAGCACAGGCTCCGGACGCCCAGGCTCAGCGGGCACGGCTCTCGGGCCCAGCCTCTCCCGTTGCGGAGCACAGGCTCCGGACGCGCAGGCTCAGCGGCCACGGCTCACGGGCCCAGCCGCTCCGTGGCATGTGGGATCCTCCCGGACCGGGGCACGAACCCGTGTCCCCTGCATCGGCAGGCAGACTCTCAACCACTGCGCCACCAGGGAAGACCTATATCCATAATCTTAATTGGTCTAATTCTTACTGCCTTTGGAAAAGGTCTTGGAGGCATGATTATTCCCATTTTGTAGTTGAGAAATTGAAGGCCTGCAAAGACAGTTGGTTTGCTTTAGGTTTCACAGTCAGTGTCAGAGACGGGAACAGGGCTTGATCTCCTGACTCCTGGCCCAATGTTCCTTCTACTTCTCCTTGCTTCCTGCAGGGTCTACCTTTAGGCATCTCCTAGGAGAAACCTCATTATGATAAGGTATTTTGGTGTTCAGGTAACTAAACCCTTTGGATGCAGCCCAAGGCAGAGCCACCTTATACCCTGAATTTGTCTCTGTGGCTAATAGTAATGTCAGAACACGGTTCATGATTAACCATGGTCTTCGTTCTGTTGACATCATCTCTGAGAAAATGAGTATGTGGATGGGGAAAACGATATTGAATCCTGGTATAAGATTTTTGTCTTTAAAATTATTGATGGGATCATGGGGAATAGACTCTCACGACAGTCCTTAACTGCGCTGTGCTTCCAAATCACTGACCTGATAATTTGCCCAATCCCCGTTTCAGAAAGGTTTGTTCTAGCGGAGACTGAAATTCTTTATTTGGAACTTGACACATCCCAGACCCATAAGAACTCAGCATGACAAGATATGCAGCTACATCCATCATTACTCAGCCCTAAGCAGGCAGCAGTGCAGGGCAAGGCTTTGATGGGCACAAGTCAGGGACCCCAGGTATGTCCCGATTGTGTGTGTGACTCATGTGATGTTAGGAAAGCCAGTCTTCTGTTAGGAAGCTCAGTTGCTTCAGCTGTCACATGTTGAGATTGGATTAATCAATGTGCTGCTAACTTTGAAAGCCACTTGATTCTTTTTTCTGAGAATGCTGTGGGAACCTAGGATGTAGAAATGGTAAAACAGGTAGGGCTAAGGACTTGGAGCCCCTTCATTTAATCCACTTGTGTTGTCATGTGACATCTGCATGGACGATATCGGTGTGGAAATGACTTTTTAGTCCCCAACACTGGCATTCCGAGGACCAGTAATATTGTGGATAGATCGAACACCCGAGGGCTTGCAGTGAGCCCAGAATTCAGGTTCCAGAACTGGGCAGATAGGGGAAGGGGTTATAATGGCGTCACAAAGAGTAGAATTCGGGGTGGAGGGCAGCGTGATAACAGTTGTTACCCTTCACAGGTGCACAGCATTTTTTAGTTTTTGTGCATCAGTTATAAGTATTTGCGCATCAGTTGTCTCTTTTGGGCTTGCCCAGCACTGTACATTCAGATATTTACACGATGACCTTTCATAAGGTGACAGTGGTATGACCCATACTGTGGTCGTGCTCCGAATATAAAGAGGATCCATTCGATCCTCAAGAAGCTCATCTTCTGATGAAGGAAAAGGCATGTAAACATATCATTGCAATTGCAAAATTGAAAGCCTCTTAGAGAGGTGCATGCAAATGTTGAGGAGAGAAGGAAGAGAAGGAAACGATTCACTTTTCCTGGCGAGGGGAAGAGGCATGCTTAGGGTGTGGCTCTGCAGGCGGCGTTCCCTAGGGGGTTAATCAACGTCATTCTACCTGCTCTGTCCAGGCTACTTGAGAAAGCCAGCGGGGGAGAGGGGAAGAGTTTGGGGAACCCGGCCAGCGGGGAGCAAACAGAGGTGAAGCTGTGAAGGTAGATTCACTGGGAAGGGCTTTGCATGCCATGCAGAGAGTTCGGACCCCGTGGCAATGAGCTCTTAGTTTTCCAGTTGAGGAGACAGGCGCACAGGCGCCTGAAGCTTCGCTGTCGCCACAGGCGCTGGAAGGGAACTGCAAGGCCGGCCCAGCCGGCGTCCTGCAGCTCTTGCTGCTACCCTGGGCTGCCTTCAGCAGGCCTGAGCGGAGCAGGCCCTGGTGGGAGAGGCCTCCGGGCTGTCAATCCGGCTCGGTGGCGCAGGCCCCGGCGGGGAATGGAAGTGGGTGGGGTGAGGCCGTGCAGGAGAGGAGGGGCCTGACAACAAGGGCGACATTCAAGGCCTGCACTGCAGCCGGGCGAGGAGAATGGAAAGCTACAGCCTGTCGGAGCGTCCAGCCTTGGCAAGGCGGTCGGGGCCTTATAAGGAATTGTTGTTCTCTCCCGGCCAGAGGCGCTGGGACGGAGCCCTGTGCCCACAGGACAGAGCTGCCCTTGTGGGAGGAGGCCGGGGTGCCACCCGCTCTCGGCTGTGAGTGGGAGCTCTCAATGGGCCACTTCTGCAGGCTCAGCATTCCCTCTCAGGCCCGGCCGGCCGGCCGGCAGCCTCCACCGGCTCCGTGCCCTCCCACTCCCCGGTGCCCTGGGCTGATTGGAGGAAAGGAAACAAAACAAAACAAAACAAAGACTTGGCCAGATTTCAGGCCTCAATGCTGTTTGATACCGAATTACCCCGAAAACAGGCTCAAGTCAGATTCCCTCTCCTGTCCCCGCAGGGAACATGAGGGAAGGGATGGCTCTGTGCCCTCCGTTCCTGCCCTGCGCCCAATCTCTTCCTTGTGACCACAGACAGGGCGCAGAAAGGCAGGACCTGAGGCCGAGAGCGGGGGAGGAGGAGGCCTGGGGCTGGTGCTGGTGCTGAGGAAGGGCAGAGCCACGGGCGCATTTGTCGGAGCAGGGTGACTTTTCAGGCTCCTCGCCAGTGCCCGACAGGCCAGAGGGCCTGGGAGACTCGGGAGGCGCAGCGGAAAAACACAGCCAGCCCACAAAGCAACGGAGAGGGCTCGCTGGGAGAGGGCGGTGGGCATTAGTCAGCTCCTGGAAGGAGCACCTCTCCATAGCTGTGCCACCACCGTGAGGAGTGATTTAAAGCTCCCTCTATCCCTAAGAGAGCTTCCTGAACCTGGGATTGGGGGTGGAAGCAGAAAAGATGCTTAGCGTGGCCTTTTGCTTTGCCTATTCATAGCCTCACAGGCACATGAAACCCTGGAGCTACCAGGAAACAGGTCAGCCAGCTCAGCTCTCTACCTAAAGCTAACGTGGCAGAACTTCAGGAGACCTCTGCTCTCCCCGTGACCACGAACGTGGTCCCTCAAGCCAGTCCCTCCGGTATCTACAAGTGACCCTGCATGTCAGCCATCATGGGCCCCCCTGAGGGCACTCTCCAGGGCCGAGCCATGAGAGGCACACAGGGAACAAAAAGCGAAGGAGAAAGTTACAAACACTGAGAAAAACACAGAAAAAATGCTCTTAGAGTTGAGAGAGAGGGAAATTCCTCTCGAATAGGTGATCAGAGCAGTGGACAGTAAAGGCCTGGGGCGAAGAGAAAAACTTTGGGGTGCAGAAAGGCTCGGAGCTCAAGAAGTGACACTGTGAAAGCTTGGAGAGTAGGGGAGATGGTTTCTGGGGGCTGCTGGCACGGGCAGGCAGGTGGGGTGGGATGGCATGGCGGCTGGCTTGGTACATGGAGGGACAGGCATGGCTGCTGTACAGAGCTGGGAGAGCGGAGCTTTGTCGCCATCCTGGTTAGCACCAGACTTTGGAGGCCCTGAGTGTCAGAGAGAAGAAGAGACTCAAGTGAAAGACAGCCGGGAGCCATGGAAGGCTCTTGAGCATCAGAGAGGCTGGGTTTTGGGCAGTGTTATCCAGTAGCACGTGCAGGAAGAGGCATCTTTCTCCCCGCTTCAGTCGAGTCAGGAAAGTGTTCCTTCCCCAGGCAGAGCTCCGGGTGGGCCATATTCCCCTTCCTGGGGTCTGGAGGCCTGGCTCTCCAGACGGCCACCCAGACCCCAGGATTTCGAGGGACGCTGGATTTTAGAGGTGCCTTTTGAACAAGCAGTGACGTTTCCCCCAGGAGAGGACTAGGACTGGCTGCTTTGGTTCATGTCTCTTTGCAAATTGAGGCTTTTGTACACAAGTTGCCCTGTTCAGATGGGGTTAAGAAACCTCATCTTCAGTCCTTTTCGGCAAGATGTGATTAAAAAGCACCCAGCGTTGAAAGGCAAAGACACAGTGATGCCGTCTCATCTCAGAGAGCCTGTCCTTTGCTGGGCACCCACTGATCACACACTGGCGCTTGTCTCACTGCTGATGGCAGACGGGCGGCCTCCTCCATTTTCCCTCTATTGCTTCCTTCTCTTCCTTTCGAGGCCTGTCCCCATCGTGGCACCACCGAGGAGAGAAAAGGAGGCCCTTTGCAGAGGAGAGCAGGGCTGACTCCTTGCCCGTGGGGAACACTGAGGGGCTCTCGGGCAGAGCACCGAGCTCGCTCGGTGTTCCAGCCCTGGGTTCCGTGGTCCACTGCCCGGGATAGCTGTCTCTGCATCAGGCTTGGGAAGAACTTGAGCTTGATCCTCACACCTGGTTCCTGCCTCGTGGCCATGAGGGCGGAAACTGAGGAGCTGATGTTGTGAATCTCAGTAGCACATCGTGCTTCCCATCAACTTTTTCTTCCTCCTCAATGCAGACACTGACCCTTAGGGTCATGGAGATACAGTTCCAGTCCCCCTGCAGTAGGCAGGGTTCAGTTTGAATTTGTATTAGATGAAAATGAATTTATCTCTTCCTTTTCAAGGGCATATGTGAGTATTTTATGGTGAGATATTGTCTTAACTCTAAAGAGTGAATTTCAAATCATAATAAGCTCAGATGGTGGCTAAAGTCCTATTATGTGATATCTTCTTGGAACCCCTTAATTTTTATTGCCAACTCTTAAATTGCCTACTAACCTCAGCCTCCATTTCAGGGAAATGTCATTGGCAAATCTCTGCAGATTTTCATTTTGTTTAATTTTACCTAACTGTTCATTCCTTATTCACCCATTTACTTGAGTTGGTAATGAGTAGTTCAAAAAAATAGAAAAGCAGAAAAGGATTGCAGTAAAAGTCTCTCTCTTACCCTTTTCTCAATTTCCTCTTGTCCTCCCCCAAAGCAGCCTGTGTTACCATCTGCTTGTGTATCCTTCTCCTCTGTGATGATTTTATGGAAACCATTATCAAGGACTTTCCTCATCCAGTAGATATAGGTTCAGATTCAGAAAGATGCAAGCTTGTTCAAACAAAAATTTCTAGGGGCAGTTGCTCTCCCAGGTTTGCCTTCCCGGGATGCTGATCCCTGATTCTGGATGTCGGAGAGCCTCACCTGATCCAGGTGTCTATAGAGCAATCCCTGATGTCCTAAAGGACTTTATCACGAGGTGCTGAGGATGCCTGAGAGCAGCCTCTTGAATGAGATTTAAATACCACCCCCTGCATGATCTTATAGAAAATGAATCGTACAATGAGTCTCTGTACGATTGTCTCTGTACAATCGTACAATGAGTTCTGGTGCCAAATTAGGAAGGATGTGGTATCCAGGTGGCTAGGGTTGAGGGAAGAGTCCCTGAGGAGTTAGCATCCTCTTCTCTGGGGCAGAATTCTCTGGTTCCTCATGGTTTGAACTGGACTGAAATGCCTATCACTTGTTCTAGACTTCTACTTACTGACCACAGAGGAATCTGTGCCTGCTCACCCTGGGACTGGAAGCTCCACTAACACTGCAGCAGCTCACCCATCACACGGGAGCACCGCTGGCTCACTGATCGTGCAGGGGCACTATCTTGTTCAGCGATGGTGTGGGAGCTGCATTTCCTCAGCGAGAATCAGGATTCATCAGTCCTGGCAGCTCTGGTCTCTGCATACTGGTTGCTGGGAAGGTTTTTAAAGACTCTTTGGTGGGAAGACTTCCTGATCCGAGTCCAAACTGAAAATGGATACTCCATTTGCAAGACAGTGACACTTCCAGTGTGGTGTCATCAAACATCTCCCAAGCAACAGCAGCCTGGAACATTATTGTTTAACCACTTCTTGCTCAACGTTGTGTGGGTTTCACTTACAGAAGGATCTACATGGTAAGTGAGGTAGGAGCAGGTCAGCACAAACAGAACTATAAATATCTTGATAGAGACAGGTGTATGAAATCGAACTCGGTGGGGAAAACAGACGTAGATAAACAGCTGGATAAGAACACAGGCTTGAACCTACTGAAATACTAAGATGATATAAAAGATAATATTATAGAAAAAGTTACCTGTGGTTCTTTTATTTTTTGCAACAGTTTTTATTTTCCACAGTCCCTTTAATCTTCTTGTCCATGTACAATGCACATTTTTACGTAGCTGCAATCCTATCACATGTACTATTCAGTCTGTGTTTTTGCTTGCTATTATAAGCACTTCCCATATTGCACCAACCTTTATTTTATGTCTGCAGAAATGCCATTGTGGTGATTCACAATACATTTCTTGTTTTTACCTATTGTTGCAATTTTATGTCTCCAGCTGCTTAGTGTTATGGATAATTTGGCAAAGAACATCTTAGGATCCTTTGTGCTTTTGTTGATTTCCTTCAGATCAATTTCATGGAAGGAGATGATTTGGCCAAAAAGTATGGACAGCCTTAAGAGGAGTAGCATTCCCTCTGGCACAAGGCTAAGTGTGTCGGGCAGAGCTCTGAGCCTCATACCGATTTTTTTTTTTTTTTTAAGATTTATTTATTATTTATTTATTTATTTTTGGCTGCGTCGGGTCTTAGTTGCGACACGCAGGATCCTCATTGAGGCACGAGGGATCTTTCATTGTGGCGTGCGAGCTTCTCTCTAGTTGTGGCGGAGGGTTTCCTCTTCTCTAGTTGTGGCGTGCAGACTCCAGGGAGCCTGGGCTCTGTAGTTGTGGTACACGGGTTCCAGAGCACGCGGGCTCTGTAGTTTGCAGCGCATGGGCTTTCTAGTTGAGGCACGTGAGCTCAGTAGTTGTGGCACGCGGGCTTAGTTGTCCCGCGGCCTGTGGGATCTTAGCTCCCTGACCAGGGATCGAACCTGTGTCCCTTGCATTGTAAGGCGGATTCTTTACCACTGGACCACCAGGGAAGTCCCTCATCCTAATCTTATTGGCCTGCTGCTCTAAGCCAGCAAATAGCATGTCACCTGGCAACTGAGCAGCAGAGCAGAGGTTTACTAGGCCCTGAGGGAGACCTGTTACTGCACAAGTTCTCTACTTTTGACAGCAGAATATATATGGGTGCCATTCCAGGGGTCTGGTTTATTTGCAAAGGTTGTTCATTTGTGGTTGCCGTATGAGGGCCTCTGAACCAACCATTGTTTGGGAGCAGAAGCAAACCAGTGCTGAGATCCCAGCTCTTGTACTGTGGCTGCAGGGCGAGGGCTGTATGGGGTGTAGAGGTGCAAGTCACTGTATTCTTGGTGCAAGGACACGGTGGGCCTCATCAGTGGCATTGACCAGGGGCGCAGCCCTTGGGGCAGATGTCCAATTATGTTCAACCCGGATGTCAGCCGAGGCCCTTGGAGATTTCTTAAACTTGACCCGATCCCCAATGCCGAGCCTCGTGGGAGCCTCAAATCCATCACCCTACTTCCGTGAGTGCCCACAGTGTATGTCATCACACCTCGCTCAGCCTCCGTGCCCGCTCGTTGGAGCGTGTTATTCAGTTCTGCCCCACTTCGGTTCGAGGAGCAAAGCCAGGTTCCTTCCCTGGTCTTCACAAAAATCCCCTTGCACCCAGGCCTTTGTGAATTTGGTAACTTTACTGAAGATGGAGGGTCATGGGGAGGAGTCTCATCATGGACTGGGCAGCCTTTTTTTCTTTTTACCCCCCTCCCATCTCTCTTTGTCAACCTCATGACCCCTGGGCAACACGCAGCTTATTTCCGCCTGTCGTCCTCAGAACAGTTCTCCCACGTTCAGGCTCCTTCTGTGCCATCCAGGGAAATACATGTCACTCCCTGAAAGGGATTCTGCTGGATAAGATTTCTCTGTCCATTGTCAGTACCATGCCCTTGCAGGAAGCTGGCAAGTGTGGAGTTTTATTTGTTTTTGTTTTTTCTTTTAAATGAGATAAAACTTCACACAGTGAAGAGGTGTTTGCAGGGTACTTTATAGATATCATCTCATTCAGGTCTCCCAGTGACCTTGACAGGTGATCAATTGGACAGGCATTCTTATCCTGACTTAGAGGTGTGGAAACTGCGGCAAGGAGAGGGGAAAGACCTGTCTTAGGCCACGCAGTTGACTATCTGATGAGCTGAAACTGGAAGCCAGATCTCCCCTGGGCTCAGTGAGTGGTCCTTGTTCACATCACGCTGCCCAGCCATCTGTTTGGGTGCCTCATGGAGCTTTAACCATGGCAGGCATCGATAAATGCCCGTTGACCGTGCCATTGCCTTGTGCCTGCCTTTAAAGAGTGCAGAGGGAAGGACGCAGGAATAAATTGAGGGACTTCTTATTACCCCAGTACCAACTTAGTTAAACCCAGGTGTGATAGACCAAATATGGTATATGACAAAGGAATATTACTTAGCCACGAAAAGGAATGAAGTGCCGACACATGCTACAACATGGCTAGATCTCAAACACGTGATTCTAAGTGAAAGAAGCAAGACCCAAAAGACCACATATTCAAAGATTCCATTTATACGTAGGGTCCAGAAAAGGCAAATCCATAGAGACAGGAAACTGGTGGTTGCCGTTCTGGGTGGTGGTGGGGTAATTGATGACTGAATGGGTATGAAGTTTTCTCTGGGGGCGGTGAAAATATCTTGGAACTAGATGGAGGGTGATGGTTGCACCACACTGTGAATCTACTAAATGCCACTCAGTTGTAGATTTCGAAATGGTTCATTTGATGTTATGTGACTTTTACTTCAATTTTCCAAAAAAGGAAAACCAAGCCAGCAAAGAAAAGCCAGGTGTGAATTTCATCTCCCCATCTTCTGCTCTCTACTTCCTTGCCTGGTTCCATGTCGTGATGTTCCCTCCCTGCACGAGGAATGAACATGAAGACACAATTCTCAATTCTGTCACTTATCATCTGTGTGGCCTTGAATAGTTTATGCCTCTCTCTGGACCTCACTCAGCCTCCAGATCTACAAGATGAGGAGAATGACTCAGATTTTACCCAGAGTCCCTCCTGGGTCAGCTTCTGGGATCTGGAGGGAGGAAAGGGGATGAAATTCACTGAGGGGAGGGAGGCATCCTCTGAGTTTCTTTTGAACCTTTCTCTTCTCAGCTAGTGGAGTGCGGTGACTTTCAATTTCCTCTGTCCTCGGGCACCAGGGAAAGAGTCACAGAGATAACAGCCTTGGCTCCTGACCTGGCTGGCACCGCTGGGGCTCCCACCATGCTTCATTGAGCAACGTGAGCCCCTCGGTAATCCTGTTAAGCAGCTGGGGCTGTGAGTCATTTCCATACCACCAAGCACCTTCCTGTCCCGAGCAGGAGAGGCGCTCCACCGGAACGTTAAGACTTGACCTGCAGCAACATTCTAAACATAAATTGGAACTTTTAACTGGGCTGTGACTTGGAAACCCATCATGCCTAAATTAGTGTTTAGAAGAGCTCAAACTGTGCTCATTTGTTTACTTATGACCCCTTTTCTGAGCCTCTGTGACATCCCAAGCCCTGTGCTAAGCTTCAGGAAGACACAGCTATATCTGAGCCTCTGTCTTCAAGAAATTCAAGGACCTCTGGGAGAGACAGACTTGTAAACAAGTCTGTCTGGGCTCTGTAGTTGTGGTACACGGGTTCCAGAGCACGTGGGCTCTGTAGTTTGCAGCGGGAAACTACAGTACAAAGGCAGGGGAAAAAAATGTAAAATAGGACAGGGAGCAGTCCAGAGGAGAGAAGCATTACCTCTGAGGGTGAAGGGAGGGCTAGGGTGGAAGGTCAAGGAAAGTCTTTACAGATGCGGGGACACCTAGGCTGGGTTTTGAAGGATGAGGCGGGCTTCCCTGTTCCAGTGGGGCTCCAAGGGAGTGTGATGTTTAAAGCAGTGCCTGAGCGGAGAGAAGTGTTTTGTCACTGTCCATGTTTAGAATTGCCAGTGCAAGGTGCCAATAAAAAGAAGGCTACATTTCAGTTGGTTTTAGTACTGATTTTAAATTCCTACAAACAATGCACCCCCTTATTGCCTAGTCTGGTCCAGATTGCTCTTTCCCCCACTAGTACCAGGCATACAAGGTGGGGAAGGGCATTGAAAACAGTGGGAACTGAATGTACCCAAAGCCCAGAAGTATGAAACTTGAGAACATATTAGTGGAATGGCAAGCAATTTGGTAGGATGAGACATGGAGTATTTGGAGAAGGAGAGCTGGAGAGGAACTGAAAATGAAGCCTCTTTCCTTGCGGGCCCAAGTTACTGTGTTACGTCTGGGTTTTATCCTAGAAGGCAATGGGGAGCCATAGACGGTTGTAAGCAGGAGCACGATATAACCGCCTCTGTCGTTGATGTAGCACTTTGACAGCTGATAGGATAGGATGGAAATGAGGATGGAGGAAAGAGACTGGTTGGGAAGCCCTTGCTGTCATCTGGAAGAGAAGATGAGAATTATATCAAAGCTGGGTCCCAAGGGGAAAAGCAGAAGATGGGCTCAAGGGATATGTAGAAACTCAACTCCAAAGGCTTAGAGTCTGATTGGAGGTGTGGATGGGAGAACGAAGGTCTAAATGATGGCTCCAACTTCTCTTCCCATGCAAATGTCAGAGTTGGAGGGATATTCAGGACCACCCACTCAACTGCTGTGGGCCAAGGAAGGGTAAGGTACTTACCACACAAGCTCTTGAGTCGTCAGTGGGAATCCCTGTCTCTAAAGCCCCTGTTGCAGGGCTCTCTTCCACTGTGGCGGCCCTCCTGTTGCCCTGACTCTGCCCTCCACCCACCTCCGCTGGCTGAGCAGTGCACTGGACAGGCCTGCGTTCCCGCCCAGACGCTACCCACAAGACAGAGTGACCTCCAGGAAGACCCTCCCTTCTTTGAGTCTCTGTCTTCCCATCCCCCAAAGAAAGGCCTGCAAATGTGGGGTGTCTCCATTTTTTCTCTCTTGCTTTCTGGTTTTTGAGTTTTTATTTTGCTACAGTCCGTGGCCATTTCCTCTTGCTTTACATTAAGCTCACTTCACTCATTTATACTCTCTGCCTGGACCTGAGGGCATTTGTGCCTGGGAGTCCCTGGGCTGGATCGCCTCCCAAGCCTCTCCATCTTATCTCTAGCAATCTGGGCTTGTCTGGGTAGAGGATATGGTTTTCCAGAGCTGGACCTCCTCTCTGGCTCAGAAAGGCTACCTCCTTCTCTTCTGTGGCTCTCCCTAGGTTCTCTACCCCTAGAGCAAAGTCACCGAATGCAGGTGGTGTGGATCTGTAACTATGTCTGCTGAGCCCAGCGTAGCTCTGACCAAGCTTGCTCAGGAGGAAGCAGCTTTGGGGCCTGTGATCTGTGAAGACAGCGTCGTCGGTGTGGATGAGCCCAACTTGCCTGCTCTCTTGGGGCATCACAGTCTCTTGGGTCAGGTGCCTTAGAGGCAGATCTCAAGGAGAGAAAGTGGCTCAGGTGGGCTTCCTCATCTAACCTTCTTCCTCCCCCTTCCTGCCCCTCCCTTCCCAAGTGGCAGGAGACTCAGAATGCAGGGAGGGGTGAGGGTTCCCAGAGGCCCTGGGGCCACCCTTGCAGCCAATGCAGGATCACTTCTTTGGCTTTCCTGTCCCTTAGTCTCTTAGCCTCACTTGAACACTTCATACACTTCATGTGTGCCTCTTTGGGGCATCTTGTCCTGTCCTTGTTTAGAACTGTCTTCCAGATGAAACTGCCTTCTTGTAACTCCCAGTGACTGGTCCTCTTAGAATGTACCAGATCCCTCTCTGGCAAGACCGTCTTTTGAACGTATGAAAAAAAAGGTTTTATATTCTACTCCCATCCAACTCCTTTCTCTTCTGCAGGTTATCACATCTCTTATGTCATGTAGTTGCCATACTCTTGGAATGTGGTGCTTCCATAAGGTGAAGATTCCAGATATGGGTTAAATAACTTCTGAAACAAACAAACCAGAAATGCCAGTGGCCTAACACAAAGGAAGTGTACTTCTCCATATATAAAACTGGTCCTGGTCAGTGGGTGGTCTTCTTCCATACGGTGATTCAGGGTTCCAGGTACCTGCTAACTTGGATCTCCATCATCCCCTCCCCACTGCCAGGGACAGAAACGGACAGTGGAGAGGGCACAGAGAGCCCCCCTGGAAGGGTGTCTCTAGCCCTCCACTCTCATTCCATTGGTGAGAACCAGTCACGTGGTCTCACCTCATACTCACATGAACTGGGAACTACAGTCCCCAGCTGGTCTGTTGTCCCTTGGAGACAAATTTATGAGGGGGAGTGGGAAGGTGGGGGACACCTGGAGGGCAGCAGGCCACCTTGGCCACACCTGAGTCACTCTCCTGCCTCTCACTTCTGAGCACCCAGCTTGGGGGACATGTTAGAGGCTGAGAATGGGGCCCCCTCTTGTTTCTAATTGGTAAGCAGTGTTTTCCTAAACTTCAGTTCTGCAAACACCACTTTGGAGACTTTGGGTGTATTTGCATAACACCTGTACTCTAATTGACATAATGTTCTCTTTAAATCGATTCACTTTTTAATTTAGTTTCACCTGAATAATATATCTAGGAAATCATGGTTTTGATGTGCTAATTATATTTTTCCTAATATACTCTGAAATAAATTTATAGCTACTCCAATAAAAATATTTGCACATATACCACCCCAAATATTTGCACACATAGGTAGTATGCATTGCACATTTGGGGACATATGATGATTGAGTCTGTATAAAACCCTCCATGATCTAGCCCTAGACTTTCTCTCTGATCTCATGTTCTGCCCCTTCCCACAACCCTCCTCATCCACAGATTTTTTTTAGTTCCTCAAACCTGCCAAGCTCATTCCTACCTCAGGGCCTTTGCACTGGCTGCTGTCTCTGTCAGGAACACTCCCCACACCATCCTCACATCTGCACATGTCTGACTCTTTCTAGATATTAAAGTATTAGTTCAGATGGCTCTTCCACAGGGAAACACCTAGTCTAGCTGTCTCACACCCTAGTCCACTCCACCCTTCAAAGTCACTCCTTGTGTCAGGCCCTTCAAAGCACTTTTCAAGATCTGACATGCTCTGTTTATTTGTTCGCTGATTGATTTACTGTTTCTCTGTGTCCAGTAACATGTAGACTCTGTAAATGCAGGGATTTTTTTTCTATTCTATTTACCCTGCTTTCCCAGCACTTAGCACTGGGCCTGACACATAATACACGCTCCATAAATATTTGTTATATGAATAAAAACCGTAGAAAATAGACACATAGGTCACTAGTCAAATGAGATCTAAAATACAGTTTTATCAACTGCTTGGTAATCCCTGATATGCATCTCATCAACTGCTGCAGAAGGCAGCTTGGAGGTGAGGCCACCATGATGTCTCCAATCCCATCCCTGCAATTCACAGGTGTGCTGGTCACCTGACTTGCTCACCCAGCCACAGAGAGAGAAGCTGGACAAGGGCGAGCTGGAGGGCCAGACCCACGCCTAGAAGACACTTGCTGCAAGGAGGCAAGAGGTGAGGAGAAAACAGGCCAAGGCCCAATCACCCCTGCTTGGGGCCGTGAGTAGCCATGGTGGCCCAGAGAGCCTGCCCACTGGAGCATGTGGTCCAGCGGCCATCAACCTCCACTAGACTGGCTCCTGCCCCTACGCCTTGGTGTGTGTGTGTGTGTGTGTGTGTGTGTGTGTGTGTGTGTGTGTGTGTGTGTGTGGCAGCACTGGTGGGGCTGGAGATGGAGGTGGAGTGAAAATAAGGGATGTCGAAAAACCTGAAAGTGTCCAATCCACACCCTTAAATGGGACCTGGGATCTGGGAAGGGGAGTGAAATTCTCCTTTCTTTATGAAGAGAGTGGTCATAGTTTTCCTTGCAAAAGGAGTCAGTCCACAAAAGAAATCCAAGTTGCGGGAAAAGGTCAACGTTTCCATCTCCTCCCCTCTCCAGAAGTACATTTGTCACGGATGCCGTGATGCACCTGCCTGACCCCCGTTCAGAACCAAGGTGCTCGTTCCTGCCACTCTGCTGCTGGATCACAGCTGAGTCTCTTCCCAGGAGTCATCCTAGGCCAAAGGGAGCTGCCTTACTCAAGGTAATACCCCCAGCTCGGGGACAGTTCACATTCAGAGTGGGGTACAAAATCCTGGCCCTTTGCCTCGACTGAGGACAATTCTGAAGGGCCAAGCCAGTTCTAGACCAACCTTGTCTGCTGTCCAAGCCTCCCCTTCTATCCAATCCTGCTTCCTTCTCATTCCCAATAGACTCCTTGCTTCCCAGATCTTGGAGTCTCTTCCCAGGGAACCCTAGGACAACATGGGTCAAACCCTAGTTGGCTCTGTCCTCCACCATCAGTTGCCCTATTGCTTAGGTGAGAACTAATTTCTCACCAAGTCTTTTACTAGATTTGCTTCCTGTACTTGAAGTTGAGACAAGCCACATACAAACAAATGATGTGTGGGTGCGCCTAAGAGAATGGTGGTCATTCCCTTAAAATTACTCAAGACAATAAAGGTTAAAATTAAAGGAAGGCGATAAAAATAAAGTAAAGTAATATTTCTAGAGCGGTTGACATTTTTCAAATCTGTTTCACATGAAGCATTGGACTCTGTTTATGTTCTGCCCCATTTGCGTGACCCCACCCGTTCCCCCTGGGCCCTCCACATACTCAGGGAAGAGCCCCTGTGTGTCCTACCTCCACCAGTTTTCTCAGACACCCTCACCCTGTCAGGCTGAGCTTGGGCATGACCTCACCACACTCAGTGCATGGGACCCCCACTGTCGCAGCTCCAGTGCCCAGGACCCACCAGACAGGACCATGTAAGCTTGTCTCCTCTCATGGTGTCTAGATGCAGATGGTGAGTCAGATCTTGGATCCCCAGTGGCTGCCCAGAGGAATGGGGTGATACCACCTGGAAATCCAGGAAAGTTCATTCTCGATGGGGTGAAGTTTGTCCATCTAGAGACTGGTAACAGTTATACTCTCACCCTTCTGCTGTCCCCTCCTTGCCCCAACAATGGACGCCTAACAGAGGTTCTATCTGTCCTACCCAACGACGTCTCACCAAATAGTACTGGCCGCATTATCTGGCGATGCTGTGGCCAGTGTGGTGCTCACCTTCTTGGACTTGTTTCCCCTCCTTTCTGCCTCACTTCTCTTTTCACCTCTTGCTACCCTGAGATTACAGCCCCTCAGGAAAGCATCAGCATGTAAGCTACATGTAAGCTCTGCTTTGCGTATTTCTCCCTAGACCACCCAGATGAAGACATGGCATTTGCTTATTTGATTGATTTTCACAAAAAGTCATTCTATGGGGGGTAGGAATTCTTACGCCATTTTTCAGTTGAGTAAACTAGAGTTAAAATGAACTACTCAGGACCAAAGCTACACAGTAAGTGGCAGATCAGGATTCAGTCTACCTGTTTCGTCTCCACATTGGGTGTTTTTCTTACACTTGAATGTAAGTTTCCATTAAAAGTTACAAGAACCAGTTAACTATTTCTTTTCCTGTAAAGATGGTGTCTAGGGAGGAAGTGGGGCAGTAACTACTAGAAAGTAGATTATTGAAGAGCCTCCTGAAAGGATGAGTTGAGGTGAGAGGCCCATAGACTCTGGCTAGCTTTTACTTTCCATAGGTTCAAGGTCAAATGTATACAGTTTGGACCTATGAGAGTACAGAGAACAGTGTTGTCAGGTGTATTATTTCCCCAGGGCTTCCTTAACAAATTACCATAACTTGGGTGACTTAACATCAGAAATGTATCCTTTCACAGTTCTGGAGATCAGAAGTCTCAAATCAAGATATCGGCAGGATCATGATTCTTCAGGAGGCTCTAGGGGAGAGCCTCTCCCTTGCTTCTTACAGCTCCTGCCGGTCATCCATAATCCTTGACTTGTTGGTTGAATCTCTCTCTGCTCAGTCTTCATATGGCCTTTCTCCTGTGTGTCTGCATTATCTTCCTTTGCCTTTCTCTTATAAGGACACTTGTGATGGCATTTAGGGCCCTCCCGGATAATCCAGGGTAATCTCATCTCAGTATGCTTAATTTAATTACATCTGCAAAGACTCTTTTCCCAAAAAGATAACATTTATAAATTCCAGGCATTAGGACTTAGTATTTCTGGGTGGCCATTATTCAGTCAACTACACTGTATGAGGCCACTTTGCCTGGAGACATCAGTATGTGCTTAAACATGCTTGAAGACAGTTCTGAGTGTTCCTCTACATTACACTATTTGTCTTACCCGCTGGCACAGTGGAGGAGTAATCAGGGTGGTAGAGGCGGAAGAAGCCAAGCTGTCTGCATATTCAGCAGTGAGCTAGAAGGGGCACCAGAGTGGAATTTGCCCTGCCCCTCCCTCCTAGCCTTAGGTATGGGAGAAGGTCTCTCAGATATTGTCAAGATGGTGACACAATTCCCCTACTGCTGGGATCGTGGAGGACACTGGGCTGTATTGCTTGTGTTTGAATTTTCAGTTGCCATCAATCACCCTGATCCAAAGTGTGTATTTTGCAGAACTATCTCATGGCAAGTTTTGGAGGAAAGACTCCTCCTAATCACAAGTATTTGCAGTACTTGACCTCTTTGCACTTTGGCCAGTGATGTTGAAAATGGGTCATGTGCTGCCCTGAGGGACCCTACAGACATGTCTGTTTGGAGGGTTTACTGGCCATGCCATCTTCTTAAAGAGACCTCTCATGGAAAGGACAGAGGTGCTGAAAGGAAAAGAACATGCTGTGCCTGACAGAGGGCCAGATGCCATGCAAAGAAAGTTTTCACAAATCCCAGCTTCCTTCTTTGGTTTATTCTCAGGCAGCTTCTATTCCTAGCTTGTTGAGTGTTTTCTTTTTTTTTTTTTTTTTTTTAATCAGGAAATTGTGTTGGATTTTGTTAAATGCTTTTTCTTTGTATTTTGAAATGATCACTTTTTTGTTCTTTATTCTATTAATATGGTGCACTGATTTTCATATGTCGAACCAACTTTCTATCCCTGGGATATATCCTGCTTGGTCGTGGTGTATAATCCTTTTTATGCGTTGCTCAAGTCTCTCTTTCTCTTATATCTTCCATATTTTTTCCATTGATTTCTTTCCCTTAGCTGATAAACTTGCTCACATTTCTTTCATCATAACAGAGAACAAAACAAACTTACTTCATGGGCCCTATGCCCCCAAACTACTGTCTTCTCTCTCTTCTTCCATTTTTATTCAAGTTTTGGAAAGGGTTGTTCTCTTTCTGGCTTAATATCGATTTGTAACTTAATCATAATGGAAACTGCTTTCATTAAGATCAGGAAGGACTTCCTAACTACCAAAGTCCTTATTTTACCAGACTTACATATCATTCTCCAGTTTCCTACTTCCTTCTTCTTGGAAACTTTCAAATTCCTGGTTTTCTTTGTATCTTTTTGATTATAGTGTCTTGCTGTCCTTTGTGGGCACTTTCTCCCCTGCTTATAAAATAGTGGTGTTCCTTAATGTTCTGTCTTTAGTTCACTTCTCTTCTCACTTTATACCTTGTCTGGGAAAACTTACAGATACTCATCATTTTTATTATCATCTGCATGCTAATGAGTACTGAATTGTTACCTTTTCTTAGATCCAGCCAGGTATATTCAAACACCTCCTGGACATCACCACTTGAAAGTTCCACAGGATTGTCAAATATAAGAGGTCAAAACAAAACTTTGAAACCTTCTTATCCTGCCTAACCTGTCCTTCTTCCAGCCTGAGGCAAATCTCTGGAATTTAGGGAAATTTCTATGGCTTCCTAGATGAGGTGAGGATTGCCTTAGTTTACCAAGGCAGGTTGGCAGTCCTGCCTTTTCATTGGTGTGAGATGCTGGGCAGCAGAAAGAGAGAATTCAACATTTTACCCTAACTTCAGGGAGCTTTTAGTCTTAAGTAAGAGACAGGAAGAGACACAGCTGACTTTATTC
>NW_021146828.1:0-25000 GCF_002837175.3 Physeter macrocephalus
CTTTACCTTTTTCTCACCTGGCTAGAACAACATTAAGGTTTGACTATTCTAATCATGGAAATTTTTATTTTATTTTTGGCTGCACCGCTCAGTGTGCAGGATCTCAGTTCCCGGACCGGGGATTGAACCTGAGCCCTTGGCAGTGAAAGCGTGGAGTCCTTAACCACTGGACCACCAGGGAGTCCCCTGGAATGGTTTACAACACAGGCAGCTACTATTTCACAAGTGGCTGTGCCAGCTGCTCTGATGATCACACTCACTGCCTACAATGTGGGAAAACACTGTTTCATAGCTGAGGACAGTTTTCTACTGCATATTCCTCTCATCTACGTAAAAGTTACCTCCAGCTCCCTTTCGGCCCTTGGCCAGGGGAACCACTGTCCTGGTTTCCACAATAATGGAGTACAAATTGATGCCATCAAAGCTCTCCCTTCAGCAACTCTGTCAGACTCCAAAAGGATTCCTTCCCCTCCTAAAACCCAAACACCCCTCCTTCAGATCTGACCTTTAAAACAGTCTACCCCCTACAGAAAGCACCCCCTGACAGAATGCCAATGAACAAAACTTAGAAAATCAACAAATGTTAATAGTGGGTGACAGTTTGACAGGAACTGGGTATTTAATAGGCTCTGGTCATCTCCTACAAATTATTGACTATAAAGGGAAAAAGCGACTTCATAAGTGATTCAGGTTATTATCACAATGTGCCACTAGATATGACACACTGAGGACAGTCTCATTCTTGTGATACTTCTGCCAAAAATGCAATCGTGAGGAGACATCAGACAAACCCAAATTGAGAAAACTTGTACAAAATAACCATCCTTTAATGGCAAGGTCAAGAAAGGCCAAGGACCTGTTCCAGTTTAAAAGAGACTAAATAAAATCATGACAACTAAATGCAGCAAATGATCCTGGGCCAATGGAAAAAAAAGTATAAAGGATGTTATTAGACAACTGACAAAATATAAACACTGTGGATGCGACAAGATTATATCAAAGCTATTTTCCTGGTTTTGATAGGCAGACACTATAGTTATATGAGAATGTCCCTGGAAATACACAAAATTTTAGGGATAAAACAGAAAGATATAACTTACCTTTCAGAGGGTTTAGGAAAAAAACAGCGTAAATGAAACAAAATATTATTGGTGAATGGCAAAAGGTATGTAATTTTTTGTACAGTATTGCAAGTTTTTCCTAATTTGGAAATTTTATCGAAATAACTATAAAAGAAGCCTGCTCATTCATGCCTCTTCAGTGCTCTTCACTAAGAGGAATTGAGTTTCTGAAATAGATGTTGACACTTTAGGGCTGTTAAGAACTGAACCAGGATTTAAATTCTGCCTCTGTTAACTTCCCATACAAATACCATACCTTTCTCAGTAATGATGTCAAAAATGGGTGCAAGTTTCTGGATGTGAGTTTCTTAGTAGAAGGTATAATACTTAAATATCACTTGACTTTGTAAAATTCAGATGAGCTATGATGAAACTACCTGGGAAACATTAATTTTACCAGGTTTGCATCTCCAGAAACATGCATAAGAAACTAGTAATCCCGGCTTCCTCCAAGGGGTCAAGGATGGAATGTACTGTTTAACTTTTTGTATTTACCTTCTGATTTTTGAACCACGATTCCTTTCTATTTACTTTATCACTTTATTAAGTACTATGCTGGGGGCCCATCTGTGAAGTTGTTATAAGACAGCCAGGCAAATCTAAACAAGCTATTTAGGATCTAGAAGACCAATTACACAACTGCAAATACACATCCTTTTAGTGAACGGAAGCATACATGGTGTTAGGGACACAAAGATGTATCTTGTTCAAGATGTGGTTGCTGCCTCAAAAAGCTCAATATTTTGGGACTTCCCCGGCAGTCCAGTGGTTAGGACACCTCGCTTTCACTGCCAAGGGTGCGGGTTCGATCCCTGGCTGGGAAACTGAGATCCCACAAGCCGCACAGCTTGGCCAAAAAAAAAAAAGCAAGTCACAGAACACACCCATGGTATGAATAGCTTACTGACGCGCATAGGAATTACGACTGGAGAAGTCTGGGCAAATACAGTGTGTTAGAAGCAGCTACCTTAGTAAGTGGACTCTAAGAGAGATACTTTATATTCCAAGTACATATTACTTTTGTAATTAAAAATTAAATCAGGAACTTAAAACATTTCACAAGATTTGTGTACAACCAAAAAAACTGGATGAAGGTAGAAAACAATGCTTTCTGAAAGCAAGGTAAATAAAAGTGAAATTAGGTGGGAAAAGATGACTGAGCTCCCTAGTTTATCTGAGTAATTGTCACAGAAAATGTTCAAACTGCTACAAGATAACAATGGGTAAATTCTGTGTGAAAACTAAAGCAGGGCAATACGAGAGACTTAGCATGTTTAGTCCTTCGTAACAGCATAGTTACTTATTATGGTATTGTTCTAAGTACTTCTCACATATTAACCTTTCATCTTCACCACCCATGAGGGGTTATCCCTACCACTTTGCGGATGACACTGAAGCACGAATGTTAAGTACTTGCCCCAGTTAAACCATCTACTATGTTGATCCTAACCTCATGTTTCTGAGGAGCTGAAAACAAGACCTTTTCTCATACTCAAATCAGGAATGAAACTTGCCAATGGCAAATCCAATTCAAAAAACCATCTGCCAAATATTTGGCGCTAAGTGGATTCCACACAATAAACTCAAAACAAGCCTTTCCCTCAGTGAACATTTTATTGAAGCAATAAAGCACAAAGCAGGTTAACAAAGTGGAAGAAAGAAGATACCAAGAGAAAAGATGGTAACAACACAGGAGTGGAACATTAAGTCACAGGAGCAGGAAGGACTCGAACTGGCCATAAAGGCACTATGGCATGTCCACACACTATCACGTAAAAGAAAAGGGGATCCAGTTATCATTCACTTCTATTTTGCTCTCCACCAGGTTAATACTCCATCTAGCCACAGATGAACATGTGGCAAGTTGTAGAGACTCAGATTCTACTTAAAAGTTAGCAAGGAACTAAACATTTCACTGGTCAAGTGGGCCAGTGTTATAAATACAGTGGTTTAGCACATCCAATGATGTAGGTCCACAGGTGTGGGATAGGAACCAGAATTTTAATAAGTTGGCCTTTGCTGCTAAATTCTTATGGGTGCAGACATTTACCTATACAATTACCCACGGGGGCGGGGGGCAGCTAAGAATGCAAACAAACCTGCCTATTACCATGCGATGGAATATCGACACAAGAAAGCCCAGTTGAAGGATGCTGCGTACTTTTAGAAAGCCTAATTTCACAATGTAGTACTCCCCTCTCTTTCATTTTAACAGGCTGTGGTTTTAAAAGCTTTTGTTCTTTCCCTGAAAACAAGAGAACTTTGGTCAAAGCCAATTCTTAAAAGTAATGTGTCCTTAAACATAATTTGAAAGGCAGTGGAGGCTTGCTTCCTCACGTAAGAGTCCTAACTGTTCTTTCAAACAGGCAAAACAATGAACTATAATTACAGATACCAGTTTCTTCTCTCAAAATCTGAAGTTTATATTGAAAAAAAAAAAAAACCCAAACCAACCATATTTCTTATGAACATCTAAAAAAAAAAATATCAAAAGCATGAAAGAAAATAAGGTCTTGGAAGAAGCATCAACCTTCTGGGGCACTATGTTCCTAAGATTAGGCTCTAAGATTTCATAACAGGAAGCCCAGAAATTATTAGAACAAGTCTTTTTACAAGAGCAAACACTAACAGTTACAGTGTCATTTTGACATCTAGATCTTTGACTCAACCTTTTCCACGCAGTCTCAATTTTATTAGGCTTGCCTTCTGGATTATCTGAACCTACAAACCAACTCTAGATTATGATGCTTTCTAGTCCCCTCTGCAACACAATGAGTGGTACCCACCACACCCTAACACTACCCAGCCCTTAACACCTTATATAGAGTGACAGCTCCCAGGAAGATGTTAAAGCTGAGCCATATAACCTACATCTTGATTTCAGACTAAGATTAATGAGTGCGTTTAATGAAATTACCTTAAAGAATCTGGAGAAAGACATATATATATATATATGGTAATTCATTTCTCAAACTGCAATCTCAACTAACTACGCTTAACGGATGTATGGACTAATTGGTAACCCAGTAACTCCTACAAATTTGCAGTATTATAAAATTTGGTTTCCACAGTATTCATTACCCTTCATGATGAAGTACAGAAGTTTAGGGTTAACCCGTTTAAATTTTTTCCAAGCCAACCCACATAAAGTTTTACAAGGATGAACTAACCAATTATCACAGAACCCCACCAACTAAAGGGGACTGACTGTTAGGTGGAATTTTATTTTAATCAGTAAAACTGATTAATCAAGCGATCTGTTTTAAGTGCCTGTTAAGGATCTTTCAGTAGAAAATGAAATATTTGCTTTTCCATTTTGAATAACACACCAAATTTCTGATCAAAGAAAGGTTACTTCCATTTTTACATAACAAACATTAAAGACCACGGAACCTTATTCTAACAAAACACTAATTACAATGACCACTTCCAGAAAGTGGGATTACCAGGCTAGATAAGATCCCAAGTAACAGGAACTATTTTTTGAAGAGTTCAATCAACTTAAGTTTGAAAAAGGTTTCATTATTTAAAAAATCTATTAATTTAGGCAAAACTGTATAACAGATCGACTATAAAATCTTTTATTTTTAACTTAACCTGTTTAAGGGGCCAATATGACTTTGGCAAATTTGAATAACAGGACAAAATAATGTTATCCAAATTGAATAATTTATTGCTGGTCTGAGACTTGCCTTGTTCTACACTTAAGTAGAATTTACATTATTTCCACGGATAGCAGATAATCAATATTTAAAGGAATTTAAGAGTGACCTATTCAATAAGGCAATCATCTTGGTAGCAAACTTTTATTGAAATCTTACATAACTCAAGCTTTATAAAAATCCAACATAATTGGAAATTGGCTTCTCCCTCTAAAGCCTTAAGTGTTCAAAGCTTGAAACGGTTAATTTAAAATTAAGCAAACAAATATAACAATGACAGAAACTCCTGCAGCAGATCCTGCTGAAATACTTAAAAAAAAAAAAATCTAAATGAGCTTAATCTTTACAAAAGTTATTTTAGCTCAAAAGCTATAAAATCAAAGTTATCTTAATTCTACAAAGGGAGAGGATCTTTGACTTCATGCCATTGCTTTAGAACCTCATCTTTTTCATCAAATTTGGCTACAAATCCAATTTTTGTATGCCCGTTTTCGGGAGATTCTTCTCGCAGAAGAGGCCAAGTACAAACGTGGAAGAGTAACTGCCTAAGCAAGTAGGAAAGTGTTCCGTAATAGTGTGCAAAGAATGTAGAGTTCTGGGTTAATCTCTGGAACTCGATCTGGATCGTGACCTTGACTTTGAATGAGATCTAGAATGGGATCTTGAAGCTCTTTTTGGTGGAGGGGACACAGAACGGGCCTTTGAGGGTGGAGCAGGTAGGGGTGAATTGGAACGAGACTGGCTCCTTGATCTGGATTTTGATTTTATATCACCTTTCCCATTTTCTTTGGGGGAACGAGATCGAGAACGAGACCTGCTTCGAGATTTCTCATATTCATCCTTCGATCTGCTCCGAGAGCGCGAACGGGAGCCTCGATCAGACTTAGGTTTAGATTTGCTTTTTGATCTAGATTTCCTGCCTTTTGAACGAGAACGTGATCGACCTTTGCTCCGAGACCTGGATCTAGACAATAAAAGCCAGAATTTTTTTCAGTACCTTGCGAAACACATAAGCACTCTATAAAGTATGTAATTCAGAAAAACACTCAAGGACACATTTACCGGGAGCGACTTTTTGAGATACTTCGAGATCTACTGCGGCTGCTCCTACGACTCCTACTTCGTGACCTTCTTCTAGACCGTGACCTATAACAAGAAATGTGACAATAAATCTTTATCTCAAGGTATCTTGACGTGAATGTTTGTACAATTTACGAAAAATAGACAAACCAACAAAAAAAACCTTAATTGCTCCAATGATGCAACAAAAGAAACTAAGAACTGACCTAATTTCAATTAAGCAGCAACTGAAATACTGCTGTTTGAATTTTCCTTTATTTGTGGCAAATACTGTTTCCTCCCTTCTCCATATCCTTCAATAAGTTACCTTGATCTGCTTCCAGAATAAGACCGCCTGTGGCTTGTTCGTGGTTTATCTTCAATTAGTCTAATATTTCTCCCATTGATTTCCGTACCATCCAGCTTATCCAAAGCACGCTTCATGTCAGAGTAGGAGCGAAACTCAATGACGCCTTCATTTGTGCGTTCTTTGTGAGCATCCGCATAGGTTACTTCACCTGCTTGTCTCATGAAATCCTAAAAGAGCAACGAGACTGGTCAGACCCAGAAATCTAAAGAAAAAACAACTATGCGTTAAATCCGATCCTCAGAAATAAAAGAGCAATACAAAACCCTACCTTTTAACCATCAGTCATATCTTTTTTATCTTACATTATAGCACTTACCTTTAAATCTTGCCAACTGCAACGACTAGAAAGATTTTCTACAATAAGCCTGAATTCTGTGCGTACAGGTGGTCCATATTTGTCTCTGCCAGAGGTTCTCCGACTGCTGTATCCACCTCCACCACCTTTATCACATGAAGAGAACAATTAGATGCTTTGTAGTGATAGGGATACATGTTTTTGAAAGTTAGTACAAACATATCAACTTTTATTTACTGGAGTAGGACTTTGCTACTATATTGCTAAACCTTTGATACAGTTGTGATTTGCCATAAATTAAATTAAGGGCAAGTCAAATAGACTAAATCCAACTAAACTCTCCTACATTCTGTTAGAAAGTGACTGCTCCTTTATTCAATTTACCTCGCTAAGTTTTATTTTACAGAACATTGTAAAATATAAAACTTAACTGATTACATGCATTTCTACATTTTACAAAAATGTTTACTAGTTACACTAAGTACTTACATCACAGTGTGAGGTTTTTGGTGGTGGTTTGGCCACAAAACACGCAAGGTAACAGTCACCTAGTTCAGATTAACCAGTTTTGTCTAACCCTTGGAATCCTCACCATCACCCTGCGTCTAATGGCAAAAGGCTGCTGTCGTCATGGCTTCCGGTAAGGTCAGCCAAAGGGTCATAGGGCAAGGGTCACACAATGTATGGAAAAGCCAAGGCCAATCAGGAAAGGCAGTCATCTTAGCCTCAGTGGACACAGCCTCAGCCCCATTGGTCACTTTCAAATTGAAACATCAAGGACTTGTTAAAAAGTTTGAATTCAACATGCAACAATTTCAACATCAAACATTTAACATAACCAAAAATCCCCCCACCTCCTCCCAATAACATGCCCCAACTAGTTCAAATACAGCATAAAGCTCATTTAAATCTACTTTGTGGTGGACTACCACATTACTTCTAAAAAATATTTCCTTTGGCCCCCGCCAATTTGAATAACACTAAAACCTACTCTTAAAACCCCACCCCCTTTCTCGCCCCGACCCCACCTCCACCCCAGCCTGTCCCCAAACTTCTAGGCTAAATCATTCACATTCCCAGCTAATGCACTGACAGGTAAGTAAGGGGCATGCAACAAATACAGCCATCCCTCACTTCCTCCGTAAGCAGAGCCCACGACAGTGCTGACAGGGGCCTAGCACGTCACCCCCTCCCAACTTAGCAACCCCGCCCCCAAACACCCAAACCCTGGCTAGGCAAAACCCACCACCCAATCCCCGCGCTCCGGCGTCCCGTGTCTTCACCGGGCAGGCGTGAAGGCAGCGGGCCCCGGGGACACCCGAATCAAACGACCCCGGCCACCGCGCCTGCCCGGCTGGGAGGCCCCACCCCGCCCCCCCTAAGCCTGCGCCCGCCCCCCGGGGTCCCAAGGACGCGGAGCGCGCGGGGGTGGGACTCACTGCGGCTTCCGTAGCTGTAGCCGTCACGATCGCGGCGCGGGCCCCGGGCGTGCTCCACTATCACGCGCTCGCCGCAGAGCTCCTTGCCGTTCAGTTCGTAAACGGCGTCGTCGGCGTCGCGGGAGTCCTCGAACTCCACGAAGCCGTACCTGGGGGGCGGTGCGAGGGCGGGAGACCGGCGGGAGTCGTTAGGCCGGGGTCGCGCACGCGCGCGTCCCCGCTACCCCCGCGCGCTCCCGCAACCCCGCGCCGCCGCCATCTTGGCGGCCCTGCCACGCGGCGCCGCGGCCTTGGCCGTCTCCTCCTTCCGACGGGCCCTGCCGCCGCAGGCCCGGGGCGCTGCGGGCGGACGTGGGCACCGAGGCCCGACTCACCCATTTTTAAGATCTATTTCGAGAAGGCGGCCATAGCCACTGAAAAAGCGCTGGATGTCCTTCTCCCGGACGTTGTAGCTCAGGCGTCCTATGTAGACGCGCGGCATGTCCGTGGCGGGCGAGGGGCCCGAGGGCTGGCTGTCGAACAGCGGACCGCAAGGCAGAAGCCTCGGTGCGGGTGCGGGGACAGCGAGAGCCCGGACACACACCTCACACCGCAGCGGCGGCCGAGTCCAGCCACACAATGGTGCGCGCGCGCCTGGGCTACGCTATAAGGGCGGGCGGCTGGGGGTGGGGCCCGGCGTGTGGCGTCAGCGCGCTGCACCTAACCTCCCGCGCTTTAACCCGGAGCGCTGGGCGCCAGGGTGACTTGCGAGTTCTTACCCCGCCAAGTTTCGAGGAAGTGAGGTTCTACCAGCTCATCGAATTTTCTCCACACATCCTTGTAAACGTCGTATTCCGTCTCCATCCGCGGACTTGTTTTCTAATTTGTACTTAAAATAAAAAAACGAACCGTTCCTCTGTGTGATTTCTCCAGGACTGGCGCTAGGAGAATCCCTTTTTTCATTGGTTCCCGAGGTTGTCATAATAGGCCTCCGCGGTGTCTGATTGGTCCCGGGAAACGAGGCTCGAATTTTCTCCGCGGGTCGTTCGGCTCACGCTCGGCTGGTGTGGAAGGTGCCTTCGGACACAGTCGGTTAGGTACCCTTTTCCGCAGCGTCCGAGGTTTGCGCTCCGAGGTCTTGGGGACCCGGCCGGGCGCGCACAGTCCTGCTGGCTTCTATCCCTCTTGGTCTCGCAGCCGTCTTCATCGTGGTCTCACTTCACCGCCTCCCTGTACGTCCACCTCTCCTTCCATGGGTCTTTCTTGGAGCACTGGCACCTGGAGTCACCTACAGATTGAGGTGTATATGGCAGTCCCACGCTCGCTGTAATTGCCGACGAAAGGAGCAGGGCCAAGGCCTCTGGCCCAAGAAAGTTGAGCAAGACCTGGCAGTCCTGCCCCAGAGGTACGCTCATGTTCTCCCCACTGTGGAGAGTCCGTTGTCCCAACGCGATCCCTTCCCCCATTGGTTTGGAAGGCATCTATGTGGCAGAAACGCACATTTTGGAGTTTATCACTAGAGATGCCATTTAAAGCTGGAGAACTAGATGAAAACCACAGAGGAATAAGTTTAAGTGGAGAGCAGAAGACTCTGGAGTGCTCTGCAACTTCAGTTCAGGAAAAGGTGCTGGGAAGAAGTGACCAGAGAGGTGGGAAGAAGAGCTGGAGGGCACGGTGTCACACAAGCTGAGAGGAAATGGCAGCACGGGGATAATACTGGCTGTTTAGGTATCTCCGTATATTCCAGCTCTTCGTGAGCCGGGCAGCCTTGATATTCTACAGCTTCTGGTTGAAAGGGGGCGATTTTGCCCCCACCAGGGGACATTTGGCAAAGTCTGGGGGTCTGTTGGCTGTCACGACTAGGGGAGGGGGAGTGTTAATACTGGCATCTGATGGTAGAGGCTACACTGTGCTTAAAGTTAGATAAATAAAATATATAGGTGGATCTTAAAAAAATTGTGTGTGTGGCATATAGTAATTAGGGAAAGAATAATTAATGGGATAACATTTTTTTTTCACTCATTGAATTGTCAATATTTTAAAGTTTGTTCAAATTCATTGTTGGAGGGGAATTGCCTGGCTGTCCAGTGGTTAGGACTCCATGCTTTCACTGCCTTACGGCCCAGGTTTGATCTCTGGTTGGGGAACTAAGATCCCACAAGCCACGCAAAAATTCATTGTTGGCAAGAGGTGAACCAGGAAATGCCATTCTGAACATTCCTTTTGGGAAGGTAATGGGGTGGTACTTAGTAAGAAGCATATGGGGAGTGGGGTGTCACCTCCTCTCTCCTTTCAGTTCATTTGCCCAAAGAGAAAGATGCAGCTGACGTTGTTCTCCACAGTCTCTCACCTCTCTTTCTCCAGAGCCCAGTGACTACTCCTTTTTTTTTTTGGTCGCACCGCGCAGCAGCATGCAGGATCTTAGTTCCCCGACCAGGGATTGAAACCATGTCCCCTGCAGTGGAAGCACGGAGTCCTAACCACTAGACCACCAGGGAAGTACCACCCACTGGCTACTCGTAACAAAACATTTGAATTGCCTAAGAGGAAACAGTCTCAAATAGCATCATTGAAGGGAGTGTTGGGTCATCAGCTTTCTGTGGAGTCTTGCTGATAATCTAACTCACCTCTGTTGATATTTTGGAAGAACCACTCAAAGGAGAAATGATGGATGTACAGCATGTGGTGGTGTCTGAAGTGTCTGTAAACATGGTGGCAGATAAAGATCACTGCTCATTTGAAAGTTGTGGAGTGCTGACAGGAGTCTGTCAGAAAGAGAGGGAGAGGTGGCTCAATCTGATACAGAAGAGAGTTAATAACTTCAAATCCATAATTACCCAGATTGTAAAGTACAGTCTGGAGCAGGGCATAGTCGTGATTTTCAATCCAGTGGGTATTCTTACTTTTGGAAACCAGAAGTATTTCCCAAGCTTTGAAGTGATGTAAGCTGGATTCTGATAGGCTGTCTTATGTTTGAAAAATTTATTCCAGAGGCTGTCAATTTGAATGGATTTTGGGAAAACATGGCAACTCAAGAGGGTGGAGTGCAATGACTGTGGCAAACTATGGCCCCAGGCCAAATCAGGCCGGCTTTCGGGTTTTGTAAATAAAGTTCTGTTAGAGCACCGCCGCACCCTCTTACTTACCTAGTGTCTGCTCTTAAGACACAACAGCGGTATTGAGTAGCAGAGACTGCCCGCAAAGCCTAAGGTATACATACACTAGTTGGTTCTTCACAGAAAAAGTTTGCCTACCCCTGGTCCATGTTAGGGACTTGTAAAGATGCCTGTGGTATGTTGTTAAGTGAGAAAGGCTAGTTTTAATATATGCATGATCCTATTCTTATAAACAAAAACAATCACCCCAAGCCTCAACCCTATATATGAACATATATGTGTGTAAGGGTTGGGTTTGTGGTTGTCTTTGAGCATCCGTGGGGGTGAGTCCTACCCAATCATGTCCCCGCTAATCCTCTCCTAGCATTCCTTACTCCTCCCACTTGCTTCTTACTGTGGCTTGAATGTGCCAAGCACCCACCCACCACAGGGCCTTTGCCCTGACTGTCTCCCAGTATCTGGAGCTCTCTTTTCCAATGGTTTGTTCCCTCATTTCTGGTTTCTGCTCAAAATCACCTTATCACTCCTCTAACAACTCACTTTATTTTATTTTTTCCCAGTTTTATTGAGATAGTATTGACATATAATACATGTAAGTTTAAGATGTAAAATGTGATGATTTGATACATGTATATGTTGCAAAACGATTACCACAATAAGGTTAGTTAACACCTCCATCCCCTCACATAGTAACCATTTTTGGGGAGTGTGTGTGGTGATAATTTTTAAAGTCTACTTTCTTAACAACTTTCAGGTTGTTAATACAGTATTGTTAATTGTTAATTATAGTCACCATGCTGTATATGAGATTCCTCAGAACTTATTCATCTTAGAGCTGGGAGTTTGTAACGTTTGACCTACATCTTCCAATTTCTCCCACTCCCCAGCCCCTGGCAACCAGTATTCTACTCTGTTTCTATAAGTTCGACTTTTTTGGATTCTGTGTATAAGTGCAAACATGCAGTATTTGTCTTTCTCTGTCTGACTTACTTGGGTTAGTATAATGCCCTCAAGGTCCACCTATGTTGTAGCAAAAGGCAGGGTTTCCTTCTTTTTTATGGCTGAATAACATTCCATTGTGTGTGTGTATATATCACATTCCTCACATTTTTTTTTTTTTTTTTTGGCCACGCAGTGAGGCACGTAGGATCTTAGTTCCCCGACCAGGGATCAAACCTGTGGCCCTGCAGTGGAAGTGCGGAGTCTTAACCACTGGACTGCCAGGGAAGTCCATCCCCACGTTTTTCTTTTTCTTTTTTTAAAAATTAATTAATTAATTTTATTTATTTTTGGCTGTGTTGGGTCTTCGTTTTTGTGTGAGGGCTTTCTCTAGTTGTGGCAAGCAGGGGCCACTCTTCATCGCAGTGTGCGGGCCTCTCACTATATCGCGGCCTCTCGTTGCGGAGCACAGGCTCCAGACGCACAGGCTCAGTAGTTGTGGCTCACGGGCCTAGTTGCTCCGTGGCATGTGGGATCCTCCCAGACCAGGGCTCGAACCCATGTCCCCTGCATTGGCAGGCAGATTCTCAACCACTGCACCACCAGGGAAGCCCCCCTACGTTTTGTTTATCCATTCTTTCGTTGGTGAACACTTAAGTTGTTTCTATGTGTTGGCTACTGTGAATAATGCTGCAGTGAACATGAGAGTACAGTTATCTCTTTGAGACAGCACTTTCATTTCTTTTGGATATACTGTATACCCAGAAGTGGAATTGCTGGATCATATAATAAGTCTATTTTTAGTTTTTTAAAGAACCTCCACATTGTTTCCATAGTGGCTGCACCAGTTTACACTCCCACCTTCTCCCCGCATCCTCACTTTTTGGTCATAGCCATTCCAACAGGTGTGAGGTGATATGGTGATCACCCACTTTAAAACAGCATCCCTCCCTGTACTTTCTGACCCTATTGTATTTTTCTTTATCAAACTTTCACCACGTGACACGTGTTTATTTACTCTCTCCCCACCCCCACTAGAGCATAAGTGCCATTAGCACAGGGATGTCGTCTGTCTCTTCACTGCTGTATCCCCAGTATGGAGGAAAGTGCCAGGCCCACAGTAAGTGCTCAGTGTGGTAACTGTTAAGAGCCCAGGAAATGAGGCTGTCCATCCAGCAGATACCCGCGCTGAAGGGCTCACTGGGACATGCTGGTGGGATGGAATCTTCCTCCTTCTGGCTTGTGCTCACCCACTCGTGTTGCCCATACACTCACCCCCTCTGAGGGCTGAGAGGTGTGCAGAGATGTCCACTCCAGATCCCACACTTCCTCCACCCAAACTTATCTAGACAGAGGGAGAAGGCTGGGGTGCCTATGGAGATGCCAGAATTCTCTTACATTGTCAGTAGGGATGCAACTTAATACAGTTGCTTTGGAAGACTGGTTGGTAGGGTCCACTAAAGGGGAAAGCTGCTAGTGCTTACCCCATGACCTAACAGTCCCACACCCAACAGAACCATGTGCATTTGCTCTTCTTAGGGAACGTGCTAGAAATTCATAGCAGCATAATGTGTAGCAGCCCCCAAATTGGAAATCACTCAGATGCCATCAACAGGAGAATGGACAAATCAGTTGTGGTTTATTCACACAGCAACGAGAAGGAATCACAACCATACACAGCAAAATCAGTGGCTCTCACTACGATGTAACCCTCTAAGCGAGATGCATGGGAATCCATACTCTATGATTCCATGTATGTAAAACTGAAAAAAACAACCAAAACTCGGCTATGGTGTTAGATGTTAGGACCGGGAGTCTGGGCAGTGACTAGAGAGGAGGCTTCTGGCGTTCTGGTCATATTTTGTTTCTTGAGCTGGGTGCTAGTTACACAGTGTGCTCTGTTTGTGAGAATTCATTAAGCTGTATGCTTATGATTTGTGCACCTTGCTGTATGTGTGTGGTACTTCAATGGAAAATTAAAAAAAAAAGATAATAACTCTCGCAAAGAAAATTGTAACTTACTTGACCTGGAGCCCTCTGGATCCTGCTGGGGACTAAAGGTGTACTGCGGACTTGATTCATAGTTTTTGCCCATGAATGTTGATTTGAATCCATTAGTTACTGTTTGCTTCCAAATGGTTTTCTGTAAGCTAATTGCTCCTTGGCTGGGAAGATGTGGCTCTGTCGCCACCTGGTGGCTATTTATTATTTCAGCGGTAGATAAATTCCACCTGCTGCCTCGTCCACGCCTCTTGAAGCTCAGTGACAAGGTCTTTGAAGGTCCCTGAATCCAAATCTTCTAATTGTCAAGCCCTTACCCAGAGGTTTTCTGGCCCTTACTTGAACACCTCCCCTGATGGAGAGTTCACTGCCTAACTGGGCAGCCAAGCCCATTCTTGGACATCTTGCACTGTGATTAAATTCTTTGTAGAAAGTAAAAAAGTTGCTGCCTTGAACTGTCTACCCACTGGTTCTGATTGTGCCTCCAAGGCTGTTCAGTAACCACATCTGTTTCCCACACATAGGTCTTTCAGATGTTTGGGGGCAGCACACAGACCCTCTCCCTGTTCATGCCCCCTCTTTTGGCTAAATGTCTACAGTTTCCACCAAATCTTTCCTGGGGCCTGCTTTCACGTCCGTTTGTCACCTTGGCTTCCGGCTGCTCGTGTGTTGAGACTCATCTGTGGTCCTCTTCAGGTGCGGTCCTAAGAGCCAAGCTCGCCCCCTTGGGCTTGTCTGGACGTGCCCATTGCTGCTGCCGCCATACTGTTCTCTGGGCCAGTTAAGGGCTGTGGCCGCTGTTGGCATAGGTGGCGGCTGCTGTCTCATTCCTCACTCAGCCCTGCCTCTCTTGCTGTGCAGGACCAAACGGGGATCGAGAAGCTCCTGGAATAGCCCACTGTGGCAAAAAATGTTTGTCTTGTGAATGGAAGCAGGCTAGGCAGCAGGGTGGAAATCCAGTGCTCATAGGCAGGTGGACTCAGAATCATTGCTCCAATTTCTGGGGCAGCTGGGAGGCAGAAGTGCCGATGAGAAAGATCTGAGTTGACCATGTGTCAGGTGAAGGGCATGAGGCCGTGGAGGAAATCCGAAAAGAGTGACTACAGAACCCACAGCAGACTTCAGCCAGTGCTGCGGGCTCCAAGCCTGTTAGAGTCCCGTGAGAGGCGATGCTGGGTCCCCTCACAGATGTTCCCCGAGGCTGCTGCATGTAGGTTTCTGTTCTTCCACCTGGCACTGAACTTGGCTTGCAGACATTTTACCTGTCATTAGTGCCACATGCTGTTATTTGGAAAAATTTAAGCTGAAGCTGATTGCCTTGTCAGTGCTCATCGCTACAGCTCTTACCCTGGCAGCAAAAGCTGCATCGCATGGTGGCCCTCTAACGTCGTAGGGCAGAGCATTTGAGTGGAACATGCTGGAGAGCATCCAGGGGTGTGCCCAGTGCACGAAATCCACTTCCTAGCAGAGGGAGGGGAAGTAAGTCTTTTTAAAGGCATCTTGCATGGTCCCGGCACTCTGCGAGGCTCGGGGGACATAACCGGTGTGAAAACAGACCCAGTCAGGGCCTCCAAAAACTAGTCCCAAAGCAGTGATCCTTGGACATGGCAAGCATGATTTCAACTCAAAGCTATGCAGGCTCCATCCCTCAGAGCCGGGGTCAGTGGGTATGGGGCAGAGCCTGGGAATCTGCATGTTTAACATCCTCCTACGTGATTGTAAAGCAGATGGTCAAGTGATTATGCTTGGGAAATACTGGCCTGGGGTCTTACTACTCAAAGCGTGGTCTGTGGACCTCCCTCCCATCAGCATTCCCTGAGAGCATCTTAGACAGGCAGGATCTCAGACCCCACCCCAGACCTACTGAATCATAACAGTCATTTTAACAAGATTCCTGGGGGATTCGTGTGCACATTCAAGTTTGAGAAGCATTGCCAGTGCAAGATGCAGGGGAGTAGTTCTTTTGACCCTACTTGTGTATTATTTTGATAAGAGGAAGAGTGTATTCATGCATTACTTGGTAATTAAAATAAATGAATGAAAATCTTTGCCAAAACTGGGAAAATCTTGTATGTGAATGTTCACAGCAGCTCTGCCCATAATAGCTCCAAACTACAAACAGCCCAGGTGAATGGATAAACAGATTCACAAAATAGGATACTACTCAGCAATCAAAAGGAACAATGTGGATTAATGCATTATACTATGTGGAAGGAGCTGGACTCAAAAATCTACATGCTGTGTGAATTCACTTATATGATGTTCTGGAAAAGGCAGAACTAAAGGGACAGGTTGTGGGGCCTGGTGTTTGGAGGGGAGGATTGACTGCAGAGGGGCAGGAAGGAACTTTCTGGAGTGAGGGAAATGTTCCACGTCATGACTGTGGTGGTGTGTACACAAACGTATGCATTTACCAAAACTCATTGAAATGTATGCTTAAAATGGGTGTATTTGTACGTAGATTATATATCAATAAAAATGATTAAAAAAAAAAGACACGTTAACAAGACCAAGACCATCAAGTGCTTCGTACCAACTGTTACTGGTTCCAGAGAGCCTAGGTTAAGCGTCTCCCCGTTCCCCTGCCACCCCACCCCCCATACCTGAGCTTCCTACTTACCCTGCCAAAAATGAGTACTGGCCCTCCAGGCCTGAAGGGGGCGCTGTGTCCTGCAGTGTCTCACTGTAATAGTCCACTAGGGGACTTTCCTGGTGGCGCAGTGGTTGAGAACTCGGGGTTCGAGCCCTGGTCCGGGAAGATCCCAAATGCTGCGGAGTCCCCTGAGGACTCTGGGAGTCAGTGCAGAACACACACCTCAGACTGGCGAAGGGAGTGGCCTTTGCGCAACTGAGAGGTTTCGCACCGGTATATCAGCTGGCCAGCCGTGTTGGAGGAGGGCTGCTTCCAGGAGCGTTCACTCCCTGCCACTTCCAGCTTGCCCAAGTGGCCAGCTGTCTCCTACAGCCAGAAATCAAGCCCTGGGGCAGAGAGGCGCAGGTGTTGCCAGCACTGCAACCTCGGCTGTGGAGGTGAAGTGTTGAGAAGACGAAGCAGCTAGCTCGGCATCTGCCACGGGCATGTCGACTTACCTCCCCTTGCAATTCCGTTTTCAAGGCATCTTCCCCTGATAAGAATGGAATGATATACGGTTTCTTGTGAACTGATCTGGGCGCTTTTGTCATGCAGCACACTGCAGTCGCCCCACCCCTTCCCTGCCTTCACCAGCTCCACCTTGACATGCCAACCCCAGTGATTGTTGCTCTGCCCTTCTCATAAAAGTTAAATAATAAAACCAGTAGAAATAATTACTCGGGGCCTCAGATTTTGGATACCAGCTGGAGAAAAGCATGGTACAAGGCTGGAGACCAGATGGGCTTCAGCTCTAGGAGCAACCTGGCAGATGTCTGGAGGTGGGGAGGGTGGAGGTCAGGGGACTGGCCCAGTGGCGCACTCCTGGTAGGGGTTGTGGGCTGTTTCAAGAGTGAATGTCAATGTTTCAAAACTTGGCCACCAACGTTTTGGATGTGACTTGGAGGAGTGCCTAGAAGGAAAGGGTGGAGGGCTTTGGAATTATCCAAATTTCACCTTTCTGGCAGTGTGCCAAGTCATCTTGTGCCTCTGAGCCTTATTCTTCATCTGTAGAATGGACATAGCTATAGGATGCAGTCGTAGAGTTGAGTTGAGAAGTAGTTAAGATGGTGCATCTGCAGTGCACAGCCTGGTAGAGCAGATGTCAGCAAATGTTATCTGTAAAGGGTGAGGCAGTGCATACTTTGGCTTTGTGGGCTAAATCTCTGTTGCACCTACTCCGATCTGCCCTTCTAAAGCTCAAGCCCCCAGCGCTGACCCCTGGGGTAGGGAATGGGCAGAATGGGGAGATTTTTATTTCTCTCTCTTAGAGGGAAGCAATGTTTCCTACTCACCTTTGTCCTCCTTTGGGCTCAGCATAGGGCTTGGTGCATAGTAGGTGCTCAGGAAAAACAGCATATGACACTGGGAAGAGAATGGCCTTTAGAGCCAAACAGACCTGGGTCCAAATCCTGTGACCTGTGTTAAAGAAAAAAAGTATTCACCACCCTTGTTAAAAATTGGGAAAGCAGACTCAATTCAGGGGGGAAAAATGAGATAAGTGTAGGGGCTACTGCAATGGGGTTTTGTGGTAGGGAGAGAGATTTAGCTCAACTCTGAATACAATAAGGAAAACAAGTAATTTATAGCCAAAGAGCATGGTGTGTTGGGTTGACAGATGGAAAATTATCAGGAGGAAACATCAGGAATAAGGGGTGATTCTGGTTAAACCAACCGAACAGGATTCTTGCTGAAGGCAGGCCAGGGTGATTTGTCATCACCTGGGGGATGGTAGAAGATAAGGAACCTGATCAAATACTGACTGTGATCAGATATCAAGGGTGGGGAACTCTAGTGAAACCAACTTAGCAGGATTCTTGCAAAAATTGTACATATTAGCAGAGATGAACACAGAAGCTTCTAAATCAGGCCCTAGTTGGGAAGAGAGTTCAGAGGTTAAAGTTTGGTCAAGGAGAGATTCTTTGTCACCTAAGCTAACATACTTCCCTTCTCTGAGCCTCTTCATCTGTAAAATGGGCGTGATAATCCTACCTACTGCATAAAGTTGTTGCAAGTGTGAATGGAGATCATGGGAAAAAGCATGGATGCTGAAAAAATTTTTCCTAAAAAGGAAGCATAAAGTCTCCACCTTCCATGATTTTTGACTCAACCTCTTAGGCCCTCTGGATTGCGGGTCATTTCTTGTCTTTAGTCTTCACCAATAGCCCTCTCTGGCCACTCTTGGGCTCTGTGGGTGGGTGGGAGATGGAACCATGGGAGAAGAGAGGTTGTCTGTAAAGAGGGTGAGGGGGAGAGTCATGCTTCCTGTTATGAATTCAGGGCCAGGCTGGCAGTAACAGCAGACAATCAGTTTTTGCCCCAAGGGCTCAGTGTTGGCTATGAAAAATTAATGGCCAGGAAAGGTGTCTGCCAATTATTTTTCCACTCAAGGTGCAGAGATTACAGAAACACAGTGGAGCCCATTTCAGATCCAGGCCTCCCAGCACTGGCTGGCAATTACCCCCCTACTGACTTCCCTCCTGGGAGAGTGTGGAAGTCAGGGGTCTCTCTTTGGGGGTAGGCTCAGACTTTCAAGTATATGCAGAACATTCCATGATTCCACAGAGAAGAGGGTAAGGGAAGAAAGGACACACGTGGATCTTGAAGCAGGCTCTGAGACGAGGATTTGAGCCCATGGAGTTTATTTGGGAGGCAATCCTGGGAAACACCAGGAGGGAAGGGAAGTGAGGTGGGGAAGGGAAGTGAGATGGGGAAGGGACAGAGCTTAGAGGTGTATTATCAAGCCATTTACATTGTGGACAATGGAGCTTAATCTCACCTGGGGACTCTGGTAATGGTGTAGTATATACACTTCAAAATTACCCCATTGGAGGGTGAAGGAGTGGGGGTATTTACACTCTTTTGGATCATTGGTTGAGGGCTGCTGCAGGGGTATTAATTACCCAGTGCTTCTGGCCTATTTCACTTGGTGGCCAAGACAGTCCTCAGGCAGGAAATGCAGGTGTTGGCAGCTGGCATGCCTTGAAATGGTAAGGCCTGGTGAATTCGAGCCAGGCACCCATAGAGACCTACTGTGGTCCAGGCACTTAACATCGGCCATCTCATTTAACCTCTGCGTATATCCAAGACTGAATCTTAGTTTACCTCCTCTTCTCAGTCCTACTCCTTAGGACTGGGACTAGGGTGAGGAGAGTGAGGCCTTCGTGCCAGGCTCAGTATTTAAGGGGGCACCAAAAAACATGGCCATCAAATAATATTTTAATGCAATATTTAAAAAAACGGAATGAAGCGGGGGGTGGGATGAATTGGGAGATTGGGGTTGACATATATACAGTAATATGTATAAAATAAATAGCTAATAAGAGCCTGCTGTATAGCACAGGGAACTCTACCTCACTTCACCATACAGTAGAAACTAACACAACATTATAAAACAACTATGCCCCAATTAAAAAAAAAGGAATAAATGCAAAAAAAATCCACAATGAAAAAGATATCAGAATTTTAAATCCAGACAGGATCAGTAACAGTGCCAAGCCATATTGAAGCCTGAGGCAAAGGAAAAATCAGTAGTACTGACCTTGTTCATCATGGATTTTTTTTGGCATTCATTTTGATTAAAAAAATATTGCACTAGAACATTATTTGTCTTGATTACTGAGTTTTTTGGCATGCCCTTGTATCTGGTGCCCGAGGCAGTACCTCATTCGTCTCCCCTTTGTCTTGGTCCTTTTGCAGCCTCTTTATCATCCCCATCTTGATAGGTTGCCCTCAGTCCACTCAGGGGCTCAAGCCAGAAATCTGGGCTCCTCTGTGGCCCCTCTCCTTCCCATTACTCATCTTTCAGTCCTACCTCCAAGCATCTCTCAAGTCTATCCTCCTTTCTCCATCTCCTTTGCTACCACTGCTCCACAATGAGGCCCCCCTTTGTGGGCTCCCTTTGGCAGACAGGAACAGCTTCTTGGATTTCCCTGTAGGCTCTGCTGTGCGCTACAACACTCATGTCAGTGTTTCCAGCAGACACAATAGCGCCTCTTTCTCTGCCCCTCTCATTTCCTTCCCTTCCCCAAGTCCCCCCACATCTGTGTAAGTCCTTACAATATGAAACATCTTATTCCCATAGCACTTGCAGAGGCTCTAATTTCTGTGACTAAATCCTGGTGGTTACCCCACCTTTCTCTACCATCTTAGCTGCTCCAGGTGGGCATGGGGGTATCCTGAGGCACAGTCTCCTCTTAGAGCCTCAACAAAGCAAAACTCCCTCTGATCTGTCCTTATCCCCTTACCTACTGGGATTGCTAGTTTCTTACTTTCCCATTTTGGGGTGAGAGAGGTAGGGGCACTGGCTCCCTGAGGCCCAGTCAATGTCTTTCTCCTATTCGCATTCTTTCCAAGTCTCCCTCCTTCCTTGGGTCCACCTCCAGCTCTAGAAGAGATCACCTTCTTCTCGTGGGGTGGGCACTTTCCTGACCTCTTTTCCTGAATCCCATCTCCTGATTGCTCATAATAAACTCCAGATTTAGGCTTTGCCCTTGATATGTAAAAGGAAGATTCTGGAATTAGGAAACTCTATTTTTTTTTCCTCCCATGGCCAGATTTTAAGACTACCGTCTCCAGACAGACTCAAAGCCAAACTATGACCTCTTTATTTCAGGTGGTGTCTGCACTCCTTTTAAGGTAATAAATGTTCTTGATTGAATGGGGCGGGGGTGGGGTGGGGTGAAGGGACACACAACATCATGATTCATGGGGATGCAAAACAGATGGATCCGTTTGATAGTTTCAAAAACATTATCCCCTTTACGCAGTGAAATGAGTCCCCAAGTTCCCAGTATCTTTGCCCCCCTCTGGGCATTCACTATTTCAGGAGAGTTCCAGCAAGTTCTCCTGTTTAGCATTACTTCCCCACATCAGAGCCATATTTGTCTTGGGCACATGGATGGCTTCTTTGCTCACTTATTTATGTCCTGAGTGGACAAAGAGGTTCCTTGAGCCGTTGGCGGTATAATCCAAACTTTGGGTGGGCACTTCCGTAAGGAAAAGAGAGACCTGGATCCCAGTCCTGGCCGTGTCTGGGTCTAAAGTCCTTGAGTGGAGAATTGGGAAAATAGTACCCCCGCCCCCCCCACCATATGGGTTGTTGGAAGGACCAAACAAGATAATGGGTGTAGAGTGAAGCTTTACATAGCAGCTGGCATAGACTGAGTGTACTCTTGGTATCTCCTCCTCTACCTCCCTGTCTCCTCAATTTCCTGCCATCCCCTGCCCTCTGAGCTGAGCCTCCCTGTACCAGAACTCTGGGCTTCTGTACACAGAGCTTGGTACTGGGTCTGTTAACCTGCTCAGCAAAGCTCATCCAGCTCTCAAGCACCAGCCCATCCCGTTGCTGTTCAATAGTGGGGTGATTAGGCATAAGTGGGCTGCAGCTCCCCAAATGACTAATTATTATTATTATTTTAATTTAGTTATTTAATTTATTTTATTTTTGGCTGCGTTGGGTCTTCGTTGCTGCATGTGGGCTTTCTCTAGCTGAGGCGAGTGGGGGCTACTCTTCATTTCGGTGCACTGGCTTCTCTTGTTGCAGAGCACGGGCTTTAGGTGTGCGGGCTCAGTAGTTGTGGCTCGCGGGCTTTAGAGCACAGGCTCAGTAGTTGTGGCGCACGGGCTTAGTTGCTCTGTGGCATGTGGGATCTTCTCGGACCTGGGCTCGAACCTATGTCCCCTTCATTGGCAGGCAGATTCTTAACCACTGCGCCACCAGGGAAGCCCCCCAAATGATAGTTATTAATGCAGCTTTCTCAGGAAAGAGGTGTGTTGGTTCCCCAGGTGTGAATGGCCTTGGAGCTGAAGATTCCCCCAATGTCATTTGATTATTTGACCATTGTCATTATTGTACACACACACACACACACACACACACACACACACACACACTCATGTGTTTAGGGTCCTGGGTCTTGGCATCTGGTAATCTTGGTTCAGCAGAAGTGTTGGGTTAAGGGACATGTGTGGGGGGAGCAGAAGAGGGGCCAGACGTCCATCTAGGTACCTACAGGTCCCCCCCACCCTCAGGTCTACTCACTAGTCCAGCCCTCCTAGCCTGGGGCTTACTTTGTGTCACACCTGTTCTGACTGTTGTGCACACAAGGGTGGATGGGACAGAGTCCTAAAAAGCCCAGAGTGGAATGGCCCCTGCTGACCTCTTAGGTCCTGAATTTCTCCTCCCCTCTCTCCGCTGTGCTCCAGTCACAGTGACCTCCTTTTGATGACTAGAATGTATCCACCACTTTTCCTCCTCGGACCCCCATCACCTGCCCTGCTAGTCTCTCCTGTTCTTCCTCCTTCTCCCCTCTCTTCCCGTGGCTGGCTTCTCATCCTCCAGGTCTTAGCTCACATGTCACGTCTTTGGGGAACTCCTCCTGGACCACCATATCTAAAGAAAGTCCCCCTAAATTTATTTTTCACAGCACCTCACTTGTTTCCTTCACAGCATCTATTTAAATTATTTTAACCCTTTTTTTTTTCTCGGACGTGCTGCGCAGCGTGTGAGATCTTAGTTCCTCAGCCAGGGATTGAACCTGCGCCCTTGGCAGTGAAAACGCGGAGTCCTAATCACTGGACTGCTAGGGAATTCCCTATTTTAACCCATTTTTAATTTGCTTTCCTGTCCCCTCCGCCAGATTGTACGCTCCATGAGAGCCATTTTTGTTTTGTTTCCTACACTATCCCCAGCACCTAGATAGTGCTGGTACTAGTAGGCGCTTAATAAATATTTGTGGAAGAGCGATCCTCACTTCCCCTTTCCATTTTATTGTCTTAAACACATTTTGCAGCCAGCCCAGTGGGCCACCTGGTTGACACACCTTGGAAATCATTTCTGGGGCCAAGTCTCCGTCTCATTCTTTAGAAGCGGCTGGGTTTGGATCCTCCAGCATGTAATGCCTGAGCCTCCATGAGGCACGCATCGCCAAGACTAACCCCAGCAGGCTGCCTTTCCAGGAAGCTCCTCTCCCTACATCTGGTGAGGGAAAGTCAGGGAGTAGGAACTAGTCTTTACTGAGAACTTACAATGTGATAGCTCTGTGAGCTTGGGCAAATTCATCTCTATGCAGTTTTCCCATCTCTAAAATGGGATTAACAGTGATACAGGATTTCTCAACCTCAGCACTATTGACATCTGGGGCTAGATGATTCTATGTTGAGTTTTGTGTGTGTGTCCTGTGCATTGTAGGATGTTTAGCAGCGTCTACCCACTAGATGCCAGTAGCAAACCCAGTTATGACAATCAAGAATGTCTCTAGATATGGCCAACTGTATGTAGGGGGTGAAAATCCCCCTCTGCCCACCCCATTGAGAACCACTCCAATCATATCTGCCTTATAGGATCGTTGGTAGATTAAATGATATAAGTCATGTTATGTGCTTATGAATATACCAGGCACAGAGTAAGGATTTAATGTATATTTTTAAAATCTATTATTGTTATTATTAACATCATCATACTGGAGGCCACAGAGGGTTTTAGGAAAGAGAGGTACATACAGGGAGGGAAGCAGGCAGGCCCAGGAAAATCCACTTCTGTGCCAAGGGTGTGCTGGAACCATCTTGTCCGTGCTTCTAATTGTTAAATTTTCAGGAAATTTGCAAACCAGTCTTTAAACACAGCCATCCTCAAAATTGGCAATGGTAGGAGTATTTACACCGTGGGAATCAGCAAATGCTGCATAGAGCTTTATTTTCCAGGAGCCACTTGGCTACCACAGTGCTTCTTTATTAGCATGTTAAATGACAAGATCTTGTCATGGGCCTGATAACTTACTGACATTTTGAAATCGTGGTGAACATAAATGGCATTTTGAGATACCAGCAACAACTGTAATAGGATATGAAAATATCGATGATTTCTGTTGGTGACAAAGTTACAGGTACTGATTTGTTGCCCGCATTTATAGTAGAAGGAAGTACTACAAAAAATTAGCCCCTGATGAAAGGCAAAGCTGTTATTAGAAGAAAATAATATAACAGAAGATCCATTTATTGTTGGATTTCAGGAGGATTTCTTAAGAAAGATGCAACAACCACAAAATATGATGGGAAAAGTTACATTTGACCACATCAAAAATCAAGGCTCAGTTCATTGGAAGATACCATAGACAGAGAACAATGAGGGACGTATTAGGGGAAGATCATTTGCAGTGTTAAAAACACAGATTAATACCTGTAACAGCACATCTCAATCACATCATATCTGATGTTCCCTTTTTAAAATTTTTTGTAACCACCTTATAATACCCTGAAATAAAAATTTACAGATTATATTACCTACTGTACAAATAATTATAAATAATTATTGTAATGTCCTAATTGTTATATCAAAAGAAATAAAAGGGAAATAGTTTATAATAATGATAATAAAAAGAAGGAAGTAC
>NW_021146829.1:0-25000 GCF_002837175.3 Physeter macrocephalus
TAAATAAATAAATTTATTTTAAAAAACCTAAAAATAGAGTTGCCATATGATCCAGCAATTCCACTCCTAGGTATAGGTCCAAAAAATAAAACAAAAACAAAAACAATAATTCAAAAAGATACACGCACCCTGATGTTCATAGCAGCATTATTTATAATTGTCAAGACAGGGAAGCAACCTAGGTGTCCATTGACAGATAAATGGATAAAGAAGATGTGGCGTATATATATGTATACACACACAATGGAATACTACTCAGCCATAAAAAGAATGAAATTTTGCCGTTTGCAACAACATAGATGAATTTGGAGGGTATTACACCAAGTGAAATAAGTCAGAGAAAGACACTGTGTGATATCACTTATATGTGGAATCTAAAAACTACAACCAACTAGTGAATATAACAAACAAGAAACAAACTCACAGATATAAAAAACCAACTAGTAGTTACCAGTGGGGAGAGGAAAGGGTATATTGTACAACACAGGGAATTTAGCCAATATTGTATAATACCTATAAATGGAGTATAATCTTTAAAAATTGTGAATTACTATGTTGTACACCCGTAACTTACATAATATTGTACATCAACTATACTTCAATAAAAAAATAAAATTCCCCAACAGTTGGGAATTGGTCAGAGAGGGACCACAGGACCTTACCCACCTGGGTGCAGGGTAGGATGGTGCATCTCAGCTCCCTTGAAGTCAGATGTGGCCAGGTGACTAGCTTTGGCAGATGAAGTATGAGCTGCAGCGTTACTTCTGGTGGAAGCCTCATCCTTCTTTTCCTCTGCCGTGGCAAACATCAGCGCTCCAGGTGGTGGCAGTCGTGCAAGCCTCAGTTCCAGAGTGAGCTGTGTGGAGCAGAGGCCCCAGCTGAGCTGGGATGGACGTACTGCTCAGTGAGAAACAAGTCTTTGTGGTTTTAAGCCACTGACATTTTGGGGGTGTCTGTTACTGCAGCATAATCTAACTTATGCTGACAGATACGTGGATAATCAGATGCATGAATTCTGGCTGATGGATCCTTCGGCTAATGTGTTATATATCCCAAGAAACAACATGGATTAACCTAATTAAAGTACAAGTCATTTCCAAAATTGAGTCTTTGTGGTAGGCATTGCAAGCACAACTGCAAGTTAGTCGAGGGGAGAAATTTGGGAAGTGGCTCTGAGCCTGCTGAAACCCCACTGCTTACTCTGCTGCGCCTACAGGATTCCCATAGGTAGGGCGCCCAAGGACTGTGATGGGTCAGGTGCTTAGTTCTCTAATGAGTGAATGGAGACAGCTGCCTTTTACCCTCATCTACTAAAGAGGCAGAAGCACGGTCACAGACCACTTCGGTAAAAGAGGAGAAGCCGGTCCCTTTAATGGGTGGGTCTCACCCTTGGCTGCACGTTAGAATTACCTGGGAGCTTAAAATCCCCGCCCCTGGGTCACGCCCCAGACTAAGTCAGAGTCTCTGGAGGTGAGACAAGCATAAGCAGCTGGTGAAGCTCCCTACGTGATCTGTGTGAGTTCCAGGCTGAGAACCACAGCCCTGAAGGCTCCTCGTCCTCCAGCAGGGGCCATATTTTAACCCATGTTTGAGGCAGTCATTTTATAGAATTCTCCTGCCTATACCTGTGGCCTGTGTCTCAGGCTGTGACAGATGTTGTAAGGAAAAGGCCTGGAGATTCACCGCAGTCTCCTAAGGGCAAGTGCTCATATGGGGAGATCTCGCGGAGCCTGACAGCCAGCCATGGTCCCCTCCTAGCAGGATTTGAGAGTAGACAGACCTGGACTTGAACCCCTGCCCCGCTCTTCCCCATAACAGTTCCGTGACCTCGGACAAGTTGCTTGACATCTCTGAGCATCAGTTTCCTCAGCTGCAGTGTGGGGATAATCTAATACCAACCTAACTGGCTTAGCACAATTGTCTCTGCATAACAACCAGCTAGTTATTATTTCTCCCAGGTGACTTTTCTTGAATGATGAGGTAGGTCCAGTAATATAACAAATTCCATCTGCTGCCCTTACCTGTAGCTCACTCCTTCAGTGGTGAATGGAACCTCGACTCCCCAGCTGCCCCAGTCAGAAACTGGGGAGGATTCTGGACTCTTCAATTTCTCTTTCAATCCCCACATCCAGTCCGTCATTAACCATGATGCTGCTGCCCGCTAAGAATCTCATAGATCCATCCAGTTCTCCCTATCCCTCCCGCCACTCACTCAAGCTTGTGTGTTGTCTGAATAATGCAGTAGCCCCTGGTGGGTCTCCCCAGCGTCACTCTGCCTTCTCCTCAAATCCATTTCCCGGAATGTAGTCAGAGTGATCTTTCTAATATATAAACCTCCCTATGAGATATTAAAGCAAATTTTTAAGTTGTAATAATGAAAACAGTGGGGGTGCTGGTAGATGAATAGACAAACTTATCAATGGAAAGAAAAAAAGTAAGTCTAGAAATAGACCTATATACACAGAGGAAGTTGGTATATTACAAAAGTGACATTTCAGATCAGTGGAGGAAAGATAGATTATTCAATAAACAGCATAGGCACAACTGGGTAGCCATCTTGGCAAAGAAGTAAAATTGGATCCATACCTCATACTTTACACAAGGAATGGTTCAAAGATATAAATGTAAAAAAGTGAATCCATAAAAGTACTAGAGGAAAACATAGTATATCTCAAAGCAAAAAGGGCCTTTTAAAATAAGATTCAAAATACAGAAGCCAAAAAAGAAAGGATCAAGAAATTCAACTACATTAAAAAAAATTCTCATTGGAAACAATCACTATAGGCAAAATCAAAACACAAACTGGGAAAAATATTTTAACTCATATCACAGACCAAAGGTGATTTCCACAATATAAAAAGAGCTTCTACCAATTATTAGAAAAAGACCAACAACCTGATAGAAAATGGGCAAATATATGGACAGACAGTTCAAAGGAAATTACGAATGACTATTAAGCATATAAAAATATGCTCACCCTCACTCAACTAAGTGAAATGCAAATGAAAAGGACATATATTATTTTTCACCTATTAGACTGGAGAATATTTTTTAAGTTGGTGACACAGGAATTGCTGAGAGGGTAAGAAATAAAGCACTGTCATCCATTGCTGCCAGATGTATAAATCTATGGAAGACCACTTGGGAAAAGTTAGCCAAATGACAAATGATAAATGTGATGGTTATCAGCTTGGCAAGGCTCTAGTACCAGTTATTTAGTCAAACACTAATCTAGGTGTTGCTGTGAAGGTATTTTGTAGATGTGGTTAAGAGCACCTATAGTCAGGTGACATCAAGTAAAGGAGAGTGCCCTTGATGATGTAGGTGGGCCTCATGCAATCAGTTAAATGTCTTAAGAGCAAAAACTGGAGTTTCTAGGAGGAGAAATTCTGCCTCAAGACTGAAGCATCAGTTCCTGCCTGAGTTTCCAGTCTTCTGGCCTTCCGTATAGATTTCAGACTTACCAGCCCCTACAAATGAGTAACTGCTTACAATAAGTCCCCTGTATCTATGTATCTATCTATCTATCCATCCATCCATCCATCCATCCATCCATCCATCCATCTATCTATCTTCTATCTCTCTATCATCTATCTATCTGACTGGTGTTTCTCTGGAGAACGCTGATATAATACCCTTTAATCTAGCAATTCCACTTTCCCACTTGTGGGAACACTTGTACATATGTGAAACGACCCATGTACAATGTATTTCATCATAGCACTGCCTGTAACAGAAAGAATGAAGGCAGCATGAGTGCCCATCAGCACAGGACTGGTGAAATCCCAGTAGCCCAGAGAGTCGAGCTGGGAGCAGTCCTCAGAAAGTATGAGGCAATGATGGAGAGTGGTTTCCAAAACTGATCTAAGCGAAAAAAAGAAAAAATAGCACACAATGACAAACACTGTGCGCATTGTGCTCTTTTGTGTGTAAAAAGAGAGAAAATATATCAGTGTTTGTAAATGTATAAAATATCTCTTGGTGGCTACGGAAGAAACTAACTCTGAATGCCTGGGGGTGGGGTGTGCTGAGTGCCTGGGGCAGGAGGGAGGCTTTTCACTTAGGTTCTTTGTTCTACAAAACCAAAAACCTCATATCTGATCATATTGCTGGCAGGCAAGGGCAGCTTCGGTAGTTAAGGTGGAGTCTGCACTTTTCACCACGGTTAACAAGGCCCTTTATGACTCTGCCACTGGCTCCAGCTAGTCTCCGGCCCCTAAACCCACCACTCCCCATGCTCTGTTCCAGTCGTCTGTTTACTTATTTCTGTTCCTCAGATTCACAAGCTCTCTCTTGCCTCCAGATCTGGAATGCTCCCAGGCTCTCTCCAAGAACGACTTTTCATCGGGGTTGCTTCCTCTCTTCAGAGGAAGCTGGGACGCTTGGTGGGTGTTTGACTTCCGTCCGCTGGGAAGAGAGCAGCAACCCTTATTCCGCTGCTGCCCCCTCGTGGACACCCTGACCGCTGGGCTCATATCATTCAGGCTAAGAGACTAAAAAGACCCCCCCAGGGGGCCTGATGGGGCATCTCAGGTTTTCTCTGGGTGGCACAGGACAGATGGCTCACTGTCACTGGACTTTACCTACTGGGTCCAGAAGGACCTTGGTGCTTGTCCCCTGCAAAGTATCCTCTGTTTCCAGACATGCAACTGGTCAGCACCTGGTCCCCAGGAGATCCTGTTGTAGGAGGAAGACAGCAAAGCTGGGGTCTGTTTCCTGAAGCCTTTTCTGGGAGATGGGTTGGAACTGAACACTTTGGAAGCACCTCTGGATAAATGCAGTGACTGCAGGTGAATGAGGGCTTGGGTTCTGTGTCTTAGGAGAGCAAAGTGGACTCTGTTAGGAGATGAAGCCATCTAGACCCCAAAGCACAGAACAGGAGAAAGCACGTAGGGTGTGTTTTCTCCGCCCCGGGTTGGATATGCGCATTTGGTAACAGAGGGAGGGAAATGATGTCATGTATGCATTTTATTTCTCTCATCCACAATTTGCTGTCTTTGGACATATTCCATCTTGGATGAGTAACACAGTTACAGGCCAATGCCAAAAGGGACTCAGTCAGGTAGAGATACTGGAAATCCATGTTTAGCTTTTTCCCAGTGAACAGATCTGGGATAAACTTAACAGAAAGCAAAGTGGAGAGGTCCAATTGGACAGATTTGATCTTGGGGTTTTGTAGGTTCATCTGACTTCACTCCAAGCCTGTTAGAATTTTATGGCATGGAAAACTGGAACTATCTCCCAAGGATGTTGGCACAAACAGGGACACCCAGTCCTGGCTGTGGTCCCCACAGGGAGGTTTAACTGGAACCTTTCAGCTGTCTTGAGTTCCAATAGCTCTGGTGGGACCATTTCACTCACCAAAGCTCCGATTTTGTTTCTCCTGGATTGGACTTAAAAACATAAAACCTCAAAAAACTGTGGAACACACTATTTAAAAACATGCGTTCTGAGTCAAATGTCAACACAAAGCTGTCTTTTTATAAAGTCTGAGCTTTATAACGTTGCCAAAATATTTCTCCGTGGGTTTTAAAAGTTGAAGTAGAAACCACTGAAGAATGAAAAATATTCCTTGGAGGAAATTCTCAGTCATCAAATGGCCAGGTTCATATCACAGAGAAGTCACTGTCTGAGCACAAGGGCCCCTTGGGCAAGGCTGGTGGGCTGACACCCGGGAGGACAGGGAAAGATCACTCGCTCCAGTGGAGCCCCTTGGTCATAACTGAGATGTCGTGCTGACGTTTGCCAAAGTTTGCAACTTCCCAGGCACCCGCATTTCCTACTTTATGTACCTGTGTCCCAAATGCGTGGGCAGACCCCCCCTCCACACACACACAGAGGGGCCACCCTCCAGTCTCAAGACACTGGGCCAGAAACTGAGAGGAGCTTGAAGATCACTGCTCAAAGTTACCATGGAAACGGTGCTCTATCACGTGACCCATTTCCAAGCCTTTTAGGTTTGGGCTCTAACCTCCCACCACCGGTCCCATTACCTTCTGGACCCTCCTCTTCCTTCCCTGCTGACATGTCCCCTTTCTCAAGGATTGCGTTTTTAGCTCTTAGAAATGCCCAGTGAACAAAGCACTTGTCACTTTTTTAAAAGATTTTTTTTTTTGACGTGGGCCATTTAAAAAGTCTTCTCTTGAATTTGTTACAATATTGCTTCTGTTTTATGTTTTGGTTTTTTGGCCGTGAGCCATGTGGGATCGTAGTTCCCCAACCAGAGATCGAACCTGCACCCCGGGCATTGGAAGGCAAAGTCTTAACCACTGGACCACCAGGGAAGTCCCAGCACTTCCTGTCCTTGAGCCAATGTCTATGCATCTCTCAGATGTGATGTGATGGTTACTCCTCTGCTGTATTGCAGGCATTGTTAGCCCAGGGGAGGGAGACGTTGGCGTCAGGATTTCCACCGGCTCATCCTGAGGGCAAATCTCTCAGTCTGATTTTGCAGGCTGATCCCAGAGCTTAGGGAGCCAGAACAGGACTACTTTTTAGCAATTTGACAAAATAATTTTGTCTTTTGAATCTAGCATGAGATTGGGGGATTGTGATTTTTTTTCTTTTATTTTTCTTGTATTTTAAAAAAGAATTAGACTATGTGGGTTGGAAATAAACAGCCACCCCCTACAACTAAAATTCACAGGTGGTTTGAGAAGCACCGAGTGAGCTAGGCCATCCTAGAGCTACAGTTAAGCATCCAGAGGCTGAAATGCCCAGGGAAGGGGTAGTTTTCAAGTTTTGTGATGTGTGGATGGAAGATAGAAAATGAGAGTGCTTGTAGAAGCCTGTGGAGCCGCATCTGTGAGATCAGTGCCTGAGTTTGATGTGCTAGCACAGCTCACTGGGAAAAGGGGCCTGGACAAAGTGTGGGCTGACACACTGTGCTTCGGGTGGGGCAGGGGGAGATCCACCCTGACTGGTCATCTTTCTAGAGGATTAGGTTCTGGTTATGGATGAGATTTTCGATACCCCCAGGCCCTCCCCTCAGCCGTTGGGGACAATAGGTCTTGGGTTGATCAGGAGTCAGGGCTACATATAGATGTAGTGACTGTTCAAGGGACAAAACCAAGGTACTTTCACAGGAGTTTGGTCCCTTTTTCTGTTCCCCTGGGCTGCCATTCTCATTAGCTTGGAGAGTATGAGTTGATTGTACCCATCTGTGCTCCTTCTGGATTCCTGGCTCAAACCCATTGCAGCCTCTTCCAAGCCAGTACGCTATATAGATATTCATCCCCCTTCAATAAATGCAATTAAATCTCTTTTTGGGAGGGGCTGCTAGGGGGAGTCCTGAAAACTTTACTACAGGAGTAACCTTTTCTCTAGGATTGAACATTCCATTACAAAGATGGCTGACAAAGAGCTACAGCTCTACTGATAAAAATTGCTAACTAACCCTGTTTTGGGCACCGTGCTGAGCCCTTTATGGTCCCTCTAATCTCACAACTCTCTTATCTCCCCTCATTCCACACATTTCAAAAGTGAGGCTCAACTTTTCTCTTGTACACTATCCCCACCTCACAGAATACTGAGATAGAGCTCATTTGGGTTATGGGAATTTAACTGTAGGAGGAATTTCATTTAATGTCTCAGCTTACGAGGCATTTCTTCACTTTTCCAGGGATCATTTTGGATTTTGCCAGTCTCTTGAGCAGCTTGAGCCTGGCGGAAAGGCAGTCACCGGATGGTCACTGTCACAATGTTAAGCTGTGGTTGCCTCAGAGAAATCTCAGGTTGTTAGGTTTTGGTAGTAATAACCTCTGTATCCTATGTTTTATTTTGTCTTTACCTTTCTTTCTTTCTTTTTTTTTTTTTTTTTTGGACCACAGTTTTAACTACACAAACCTTGAGTGTCATAGGCCAAAACCCAAACCAAACCCAAGGCTCAGAGAGGTTAAGTAACTTGCTCAAGATCACACAGCCAGAGAATGCTGGAGCCAAATTCAAACCCAGGTTTGTCTCTCCAACCATATGCTTAACTGACACATTATTTAGAATTTATATTAATGTATATTATATATCTTACTGGAATTAGAAGTATTAAAATAAGATTCAAGCCATGTGTATTGAAAACCCCAAGGCTCCAAGGAGGCTACTGTTTATGCTGTGGTTAAGGGGTAAAATATGATTTCAAAGGCACTGAGGGTGGAGAGCAAGCTATAAACAGTACCACCTGCAAGGTTAGAGTTTTTATTTAGAAACATGCCCCTAAGTCAGGTGATACATTTATTGGTTACTCTGGGCACAGATCAAGCTGCATAAAATTTTACACCTCTCTCCCTACCTTTTTGTTAAAAAAAAGTAGCTCATGGTTGGAAGACACAGTTTTCATAGAATGGTCAGGGGGGAGCAGTTTACAGGGATGTCAGGCTTATTCTTCCTGGCTGGTTTATTTCTAAGATTCAGTTCTTGTTTTCTAATCGATCATACTGACAAAAATGAAAAAAGACACACACCAGTGTTACAAAACCTTGTATTAATCATTTCCCTTCACTTTCAATATAACGTTGATATGAAATATAGCCATGATTCTTAGTTACATGGGAGGAAATGAGTAATAAATACATTGTAGCAAGTTTAAACCACAAGGGTGTTTCACTGGTAACATTTGAAAACTGTACACTTGCAAAGAACAGCTTCTTCAAACATTAGTATATCTGTATATCAGTAAAGCTTTTACATGTAACAAACATGCTATTTCCATATATGACAAATTTTAAAAATATGCATTGCTTGGCAACATGAACTAGGCAAAAATAGTTCTTTGTTCACTAACTTTATACAGGAAAACAGGACGAAAGGCATGCATGTACAATAGGGATGCCTGCACGGGGCATGCAACAAAAGAAAGCTTTTTAAAAGTCAGCTTACATTAGGCATAAATACATGAGGGTTATATATTAATAAGGGAGGAAGTCTTCTGTTTGACATTATTAACATTCCTGTTTTCTTCCTATTCCTCCCAGAGGAATACACATTCACCTTTAAGTAAAGATAAAGGAATTACAAAAAAATAAAACTCACTTTGCAAACATCTCTGATGACTTGTAAAACAAAAAATCAACATTAGTGTTATCACAGCCCCATGTGCAAATTATCCTTCCCCAGGGCCTTCTTGTAACAGGCGCACGTGAACGCCTTGATTAGGCTGCTTCCCTGCACCCAAGCTGGGGCCACCTGCCCAAGACATCCCCAGAGGGCCACCGAGATGGGGGCTGCTTTCTCCCCTCGCTGCCCTTCTGGTTGTGCGCCTATGCATTCAACCCAGCTCAGCCCCCAGCCCAGGCTCTCAGGGAGATCCCGGTTCCAGAGGGGGAACGTGCATCTACAAACCTTGCACTGGCAGTAGCTACAAGAGGGGCAGAAGAACAGAACACCCGGAGAAGGCTCCCATTCCGTAAAAGGCAGCCAACGACACCTCAAAAGAAAACCTTGTTTCCCTCAGTGTCTCTTCAAATGAATGGGAGAGGGGGCCCAGCTCTAGCTCCAATCCTGAGTACCAAAAAGGGACCGTCAATACACAGCATTGGAGAGCTTGGTGCAAACAGCCGCCCTCTTCAGGGCAACTATTTTGCTTGCTGGCCCTTGGTTTAAAAAGTGAAACTCAAAAAGCATGTGGAAAACAAAACAAAACATATCAGCAGCAATGTTTCATTTCTTGTACACAGTTCATGTGTGTCTTCCTACTGTTTCTGGTAAGAAACCACTATGAAAAAAAAGCACCAATAAAACATCATACATGATAACAATATCGTAGAACACCACTGTCCCTGGGACAGTGTAGAGATGTCAAATACACACTGCTTAAATCAGAACAAGGGGAGAAAGAAAACCCATGTAGTGAAATAGATTTTACTCTGAGATTTTTAATGTTTACTATTTACTTAATATAAAACAGTTGCATTTGGGGGTCAATGGGTAAATACAAAAAAAGGCACTGCCGCTTTATTACTAAATATCCGACTTCACAGCCTTATATGCATGCAACTGTTTGTTTGTTTTTTTATTTTTTATAAATAAAGTTCTTTTGCCTTAGGATTTTTAGATTGAGCTGTATACCTGCAGTCAACACAGGACTCAAAACAAGGTGAGGACAGTCTCCTAAAATTTATCAGAACACTCAACTTAAAAAAAAATTAAAACACTAAGAGCAAAACACAACTAAGTAGATAAATCTATACACAGTCAATGAAAAATAAGCTTTTCTTTTAAAAAAAGAATTATGTTGTTATTAATAACAGACTTTATCATGGTTACCAGCCATAGCAAGTTAATAAGTAACATATCCAAAATAATATCTCTAATAATCAGATAACCATTGTTTCTATATTCAGTGAAGGAATAAATAGAAATTCAGATTTGCACATACTTTAAGGTCTTCTTCCTTTTAAAGGATTCATGCTAATGTGATTGTGTTCACAATCTGTTTTCTGAACAACCCGAGTGTTTATGGATATATATGTTTTGCAGCAGATCTGAATGCTTTTTAATTTCTCCACAAGATGTGTTATACCATTGTTTTTTTCTTCCATTAACGTTCTTGGCATCCAAAAAACACCTTCGCAAACCCTCTGGTCTTGCCTTTGGCCTTCAACATCTTTGACTTGTCCTTCCCGGCTCACACATGATCGTCCATCCCAATACATTCCCCCAGTAACCCTAAGCTTGCTTAGAAAAGGGGAGTGGAGGATGAATGTTAATGGCACTTGGTTAAAAAATATCAACTAAAAAATGCTGCCTCTTTCTGCAAATGAATTTGCATCTTTAGAACATAGTCACCCATGGAGAGCCCCCCTTTTTAAAAAAAAATGCAGTGCAGGATGTTGTGGATTCAAGTGTTCTTTGCTTGCTAAAGGCTCTCTGTGGTTAAGATGTTCCCACATTTTAGACCTTAAGAAGACTTTGCAAGCTTCACAACATCCAAGGCTGTGTTGGGTGTACATTTTCAATCTTGAAGGTAGAAGAAAGCTGTTTGGATTTCATTAAGGCCTTTTAAATTGTATTTACTTCATTATTTTAAAAAATAACCCCAAGCAAACGCAGTGATTTTCATGGTCTGATCTCTTTAATTTCGACTCTGACTTTGCTAAAAAACAAACCCCAAAAATGGTACCAGACACCCATTCAATAAACAGACCTCCTACCATCTCCCTGATCTCGCCTCTGGCTGAGCTGTCACACCATCATTTACACAACCCAATTTTCCAGCGCAGAGCACAGCTCCTCTTGGATTTCCTCTAATACCCTCCATTGCATCAAATTCCAAACGTAGTCTTTCTTGCCCTTAAGAAATAGAGCTATTACTTTTTGGTAGCGTAGTTTGTTAATCTCTCACCATGTAAGTAGTAGTTTTGTCTCCCTTCCGTGTGGGCGGATAAATCAGCCGACAACACAGCAAATCCCTGACGTACGTGATAGAATCATCATTTCCATCATGAAGTCGACGTTTCCCACATCTTCTTCCACTGCCCACCTGGGACGTCTCCCCGCAGCTCTCTCTGCCACTTGCTGACTGACCGTTTATACACTGTTGCCGGACGTTGCTCTTCTCCTTCTCTTCCTCAGCGGTGAGCAAGCCAAGGGGCTGCAGCCCCCAGGCTGGGGTTCTTACGAGCAACCCCCCAAAAGCGGCCTTTTGAGCTTACTATCTGGGTATTAAGGCCTCTTGCTCGGGAAAAATATCCATCCTTGCCTTTTCTCCTCCAGTGAAACTTGTACCCACGTGTGTGTGTGTGTGTGTGTGTGTGTGTGTGTGTGTGTGTGTGTGTGTGTGTGTGTGTGTGTAGCGAGGCCAGGAGTGATAGGATAGGATGACACCCCATGGTAGGGTGGGGAGAAAGAGGTTCTCCGCGTGAGAAGCAAATCCAGCGTAGAGAGGGCCGCAGGATTCCTTTAGACTCTCTAGGTGACTGCGCGCAATCCCATAACCGATCACATGGTGGCGCCCTTCCCAGCGCTCCGCCCACTCCAGCCACATCCTCAACTCCACCTACACACTTCTCCCATCCACAGGTGGGAGACACAACTCAGGCCTACGTGACCGCTCCGTCTTCCCGAGAAGCAGAGCTTGGCAGCCATTTAAAAAGACAACCCTGCTGCTATTATAAAAATAGAGGAAAAAAATGAATCCATAGCAACAAATCCTTTACAAAAACCATAGTATGAAGAAAAGTTCTATCCCAACTCTTTACACATTATGTACCCTTTAAAATTGTTATGTAAACAATACACAAATCAAAGTTTATCTGAAATTTTGTTGGAGGGAATTTCTCCCTTCCTGCCCCCGTTGCCATGTGGACTTCTTCTGCGGCTGGATTTCAAGCAGGGGCCTCAGGGAATCCAATCAGGGGAGACATAAAAGAGCGAGCCGCTGTTGTGCTTTGGTCGCAGGCATCCGTGCCTTCCTCCTGGGGCCTGACTCTGAAGGCAGGCTTCTAAGAAGGCTCCCAAGGGCTGGGGCTTCTGCCTCCCTCCCAAGTCTCTCATCTCTTTCCAAGCGGTACCCTCTTTTTTTCCCCCCCTCATTTCCATCCAAGAAGCCACTTGCATTCCCTCCACCTACTCCCAGTCCTATGTTTCCCTTAGAGATCCCTCCCCATGCCCCACACCAAGCCATCCCACGACAGAAACAAATGACAAAATAACCAATCCCAGGTCTACTGATATGTTTACAAGGACGACCTACGCTCTCACAAAATCAAAATGGGAGAGGGACCAGGGGAAAAAAAAAGGCTGCAAAGTATCTTGGAGGATCCCGTGCAACCCCGAAGATCGCTAACACTGGACCCGCAGCAGTCGATTTCACGGCCAGCGCGGTCACTCTCATCTTCAGCTCTAGATTGTGGAGGTCCGGTCAACCCCGTCTGGGAGAGAAAGGAGGACACAATGGGCACAGGTGAGCAAAGCAATTCCATTCATGCCCACCGATTCCAGCATCATGCATGTTGGACCTCCCAGTCTCTGAGGACAGATAAGGGTTAAATTCATCCATCCATCCATTCACTCATTCTTCACATACCCACCCACTCAACATAGCTATATTTGCCAGGAGCCATACTGAGCCTGGAAACCAAGAGGAAAAGACCTAATCCTCACACTTAGTCCAAGTATATATATATCTTAGACAGGGCACAGACACGTAAACTGACAATGACATATGAGGGATAGTTGCTGTAATGGAGTATGTACCAGGCACAGCAGGAACACGGGGGAAGGAGTGTTTAGGTTGCCCTTGGAAGTCAAGGATGGTTTCACAGAGAAAGAAAATGACTTTGTAGATGGTCTGGTAGGAGAAGAAAAGAGGAGGCAGGAGAGTATTAGGGTGGGGAGGGCATACAGCTCATGTACAGGCGTGATGCCTACTCATCAAATGGTGGGCCTGGGGGGCGGGTTGGAGGTTTAGGATGGACAGGAGGAGTGGCAGGAGATACGGCAGAGAGCCAGCTAGGTTTTGCAATACACATGCAGGTGGACCTGTCCAGCTCATGTCCCTTTCTTTGGGAGCATCTCCCTTTCCCCCCGAGTCCCTGCTGAAAGGCCAGGGATGAGTGGCAGTGACTGTGATCCCTGATCACAGCTGAGCGCACCAGGGGGATGCAGCTGATCCAAACTGATCCAGATTCTCTGTCTCAAGAATCTGATCGGGGGCAGAGACACCAGGGTGAGATTTTTGGGGGGCACCTGGAACTGAAAGATCCAGTGGACATGGAAGAGTGCTGAGGCCACCCAGCATATGCCATGTCGGTGTTATGGACAATCGGTGAAACCAGGCTATAGAGAAAGTGGGGGACATGCCTGTCAGAGAGGAGATGCCGTGAGTGAGCCAGACCACAGAGGGAGCCGATGCCTGCCCAACCCCTTTTCACACGGGACTGTGGGAGAGTCCCCAGAATCAGACCATAAGGGTCTTGTGTACTATTAACAGGAGCTTGGACGTAGGTAATTGGGGATCTATAGGTGGTAGAGTAACCAGATTTGACTTCAGAATGGTTTCTCTGGCATGGCTGGTAGCAGGAGGACCAGTTAAGAGGCCCCTACAATGGTCCATGCTAGAGTTTCTCCAGTGAGCAGAGAGAGGCATGGATTAGTCATAGGAGGTAGAAATGACTATGTTCAGTGACCGCTAAATGAAGGCCAGGATGGGATGCAGGATGCCTCCCTGGTTTCGCGGATGTCCACATGTCAGTAGATGTGTCTTGGTCTAAGCCTCCGCATCACAAGGCCCGTCTAGCAGAGGTGCGTCTAGATGCAGTGGGCAGAGCTCAGGTGTGAGAGGGGCGTGGCGGACTGTTCCAGGAAAAGCTGGAGGACCTAAGTGATACAGAGGAGCACTGAGCCCACTGCAGGGGTCTCCTGGCTGCCTCATGGGTGGTGCCAGGCTGGCATCTTGCCAGCAGGGACTTGGAGGAAAAATGTTTCTTTCATTCAGATTTTTAATGAGATCACTGTCGGTCCACATAAGAAATAGCACCCTGTTTCTGAGTTTGCCCCTAAGGTAACATTTTGCAAAAGTATAGTATAGTATTACCACCAAGATAGTGACATTGATGTAATCTACCCATCTTACAGATTTTCCCAGTTTTACTTGTACTCGTGTGTGTGTGTGAGTGTGTGTGAGTGTGTGTGAGTGTGTGTGTGTGTGTGTATGTGTGTAAAGTTCTACATGATTTTTTTAGAGATTTTAAGGAAGGGAAGCAAATGGCCCCTGAGAGCATCTGTTGTTTCAGATGATCAATCCTAGAGGTCCCCAGATGTGAACGAATCGCCTCTCCCTGCCTTCCACGCATGTCAACCTTAGCCTCTTGAGTGGTGGCTCGGCAGTGGTAACTGGCTGTGGGAGAACAGTGAGTGTGTGTATGTGTGCACACACACATGTGTGGGTGGGGTGAAGGTGCAGAGGCCACTCCCTCGTCTGTAGAAGTGCAGTGCTGGGCCTTGCTGGGCCTCACTCGTCCATTCATTAATGTCAACCTTTCATAGTTGTTGAAGTGAGGAGCTGAAAACAAGAATATCTCAACTAACCCAGCCCCAAGTTGCATTTTCACAGAATTCTCACCCTATACCTCATCCTCCAAGGGTGATAGTCGGTATTCACCTGCAGGGAAATGACCAGTAGGTTAAGTCCAGACTCACCATTTACAGTTGTGCAGGTCGTGCACTGCACAACTCAAAGGGGCACCATTCACATGCAACCATCATAGGTTTTATAATTATTATGGCAAATTTCAAATGAAAGGCAGAATAATGTCTTGAGAAAGTGGAGCCTTTTCCCGATTTGCACTTATATTGGCTATAAGTGGAGATTTAAGTCCCAAGAAGAAGTGAGGAGAGAAGGTGAGAAGGAATTGCAACGGGATCAGGTGAAGCACAAACCCCAGAACATCCAAGGATGGACCGTGCATTCCTCTTTATGGTTTGATACACTGGGGACGCCATTCTGCCGGGCGGAGACTCGCAGACTCATTCTGCTGGTACTGAGTCTCCCTGAACACCTGGGGCCACCGGTCAGGAGCAAGCCCAGCAGAGCCAGATGAAAGCCTTAAATAAAGACTCACAAACCAAGATGGCAGAGGCAACCCACCCCCTGGGCTTCCTCACCGGTTCTGTCGGAGGGGCCTGGGGAGAGAAAAAAAGAGATGGATAGGGAAGGCTAGGGAAAAGTAGCTTAGACCAACACCGAGAGGGCAGCAGTTACTGGAGGAGACGGAAAGAGCAGAGATGCCAGCACAAAAGGATGGGCCCCAAGGCTTGGGGCCCGGGGAGCAGCCCCACTAGAATGGCCATCCTGGGATGTGGTGTCCTAAGAACTTGGACACCTCTCCCCCTCTTTTCTTGAGATGCAAGCAGAGGAACATCTTTTACTACTCTGCTTTCCTCTCCCTAGTCATTCGTCCTCGTGTAAGATAACTTCACTCACTAGCAGAAATTCTGTTTCCAGAAGAGTCATCTCTGTTGGCACCTGGCAGGGGTCAGCCAGCAGAAAGGTGCTGTCACAGTGGGAGGGCGCACCGCTGCCACCGCACCCAACTGGGCCACCCTGAACCTAATTTGCATTCCTTGCTCAGGAAACTGCGTATGAGGCTTCCCAACAGAGAGGATTATTGAGAAAAAACACAGCAATAAAAAGGCTTAGGAGATTAACAAGATGAAAACATTAGCAAAAAAAAAAAAAAAACAGTTCACAGATGTTTCCTGTAAAAATAGAAGAACAGGCTAAAAATGAAGTCTTTCAATGAAGACTTCCCTTTAATAAAGAGTACTTGGCATTACTGCTATTAATGATGATGATGATGTTAGTACTTAGCAGATTGATAAGAGCTTCCAACACACCAGTTACCTGAGATCTGTCAAGCCCGGGGGGGGGCGGAGGTCAGTCCTCCTGGCTGACCCTCACAGGCAATGCAGGACTGAGTGGAGTCGCCCTGCAAGCCAGCGCCTGTCAGGTGTCAGGTGGGAGGGCACCTGGGCTGCCTCCAGGGGGCTGAGCTTGGCCTGAAGGCTCAGGTCCGGAGGCCTTCCGTTTAGGACACAATTGAGATATAATTTGCACGCTACAAATTTCACCCTTTTAAAGTGTACCGTTCGGTGGTTTTGAGCATATTCACAAGAGTTGCGCAGCCATCACCACCATCTAATTCCAGAATATTTTGTCACCCCCAAAAGAAGTCCGGTGCCCATTAGCAGCCACTCTCCAAACCCTGGCAGCCACTGATCTGCCTTCTGTCTCTGTAGGTTTGCCTATTCTGGACATGTCACATTAAGGGAATCATACACGGTGTGGCGTTTTGTGTCTGGCTTTTTCACCCATTAGCATAATCCTTTCACAGATCAGCCATGTAACAGTACTTCATTCCTTTTCAAGGCTGAATGACATTCTACTGTGTGGCTATAGTGCATCTTGTCCATCCATATTCATCTGCTGATGGACCTTTGGGTTGTTTCCCATTACTCCTCAGGGGCTGTCGGGGTGCTGACCCAATCTCCTCGGTTACCTGGAGAAGAGGAGCTGGTGACACCCCACGCAGAGGTACCAGGAGTGAACCAGTGGTGCTGCAAAGCTTCTAAGATCTGAACTGAATGGCCAAGGGAGAGAGTGGTGTTTGCAAATGGGGTTCCCCAGAACCCCAGCGGGGGGTCACGGAGGGAGCTGTGCACCCCACCGTCTGTCTGCTCAGCAGCCCTGGGACGCCTTCAGCTAGCTCTCTTCTGGTACTGAGCGGAGGCTTTCTCCAGGCTGTGGAGAACCTCGCATGGGTGAGGTCAGGTGGGTGCAGTCCCGGCCTGTACTCTGCTCCACACAGAGCATTTACCTTTGTCCTATTTGGTTTCAGGATAAGACTGTGTTTGTAGAGACTGAAAATCTAAACATCCCTGGTCAGGAGGACAAAGCTCTCTGGAGCAGTGGCTTATGACAGCCTTTCTTTCTGCTGCTGCTGGGCTAGCACAAATTGTGCCTCTCCGTGTACCCGTCTCCGGCTCTGCGGTGGGTGAGCACGTCCAGACCGGACAGGGCTGTCGGGAAGGGTCACAGGAGGCCTGTCTCAATCTCCATGACTCACAGCCTCCCTGGAGGTTGGCAGGAAGGGGCGGACGTCTCTCCTCTGCCTGCCAAACATCCCCAGGGCTGGCAGTGAGTCCAGGCCAGAGGAAGGCACCCGTTTAGTACGAGGAGGGCACTGAAGGCCTCTCAGGGCTGTTGTGACGATGCAGGGCTGCAGACCAAACACACAGTGGGACGACCCAGCTGCTTCTGGGAGCTCCTCCAGGGGCTGCAGCCCTGCACACCACTGGCGCATCCAACTAGACCGTCCCTGTCACACTGCGAAGGACGCCTCGGACTGCTTGGGGCTCTGGGCGTCATGGAAGCCATTGGAACAGGGAGATGTAAAAACAAGGAGGGATTTTGGTTTCAGAAATTCTATTTTTAGAGCAAGTTGGGATACGCTTGGACCGGACTGGGGGATCTAGTGCCGAGAAGGAAGGAATCCAGTGCTGTGGGGGAATGTTTCCACTAAAAGCCACATCTTGTGTTCCTGGCTCCTCCAGCGCCCGCATTGGGCTAGGACAGCTGCGGGGCTGGGACTCCAGTGTGCCCTGGGGGGTGGAGCCTCTGGGGAAAGAGGGCAGCCTCCGTCTCTGGGGCCCCGAGTCACCTCCCAGAGAAGGAGGAGGAGCAGGGCGCTGGGGGCCACTGTGTACAGTGTGGCTTGACAAGGGTCTGACAGCACCCTGCAGCCACTCTCCCTCTCCCTCCCTGTCCCCTGCTGCCTCGGCCTGTGCCCTTCCCTCTCTCCCAAGCTGTGGAGGATGGCACGTGGCTGTGGGTTCTCCCAGGTGTGCAGTGCCATGCGGGGAGGATGCACTCACCTCCCAGGGCGTGCTCGGTCATACTGAGGCACAAGGACTCCAGCCTGTTGTTGATGTCAGGTTCAGTCACGGGAAGCTGGAATTCTGCAAGGGACAAAGGGGTCTGTTGGTGACAGGGGCTCTGAGAGCAAGGAGGAAGTAGGCGTGGTGTCGCTGGCTCCACCTGCCAGGGTGAGGGTTTGGAGTGCCTCCCTGGGAGGACTCGGGGGGGGGGGTGGGAGAGACCAACAGGGCCGGCGTGGAGGGTGAGCTGGACTCGGGTTCAACCAACCTCTGAGTCTGTTAGACACACTGAGCCCATTGACGCCGGAAAAATACTGGCGACTAAAAATAGCTGTCATGGTCACAGTCTGCCAGGCCTCTGCTCAGACCCCTCCAGCGGCTTCCCATCGGAGTAAAAGCCAACCCCTTGCCGTGGCCTGCAAGGCCCCGAAGACCTGGCCTCTTGTTACCTCTCTGCCCTCGTACAGCAACCCCTTCTTTCACTCCCTCCCAGGCCCTTTTCTACCCCAGGGCCTTTGCACTGCTGTTTCCTCTGCCCAGAATGCTGGTCCCTGGACATTTCCATGGCTCACTCTCTGCCTGCTGTCATGTCTCTGGCTCTACTGTCTCCTTGGAAAGGACTTTCTGTTCATTGTATGTGAACAGGATTTTTCCACCCCATCCCTTTTCTCTGCTTTATTTTTCTTCATAGCCATCACCAACACCTGACATGTGTGTATTTGTCACCTCCTCCCAGTTGAATGTTTGCTTCATTGGAGCAGGACTTGGCTTTGCTCCCTGTGCCTAGAACTGGGGCCTGGTGCATTTCTGCTTCATTACAAGGAGCAGGAAAGGGAAACCACAGCCTGGCAAGAGCCTCTTCTGAGTCCAAGACCCTGCTGGGTGTCCAGTTCTTAAGTGGGGTTCCCAGAGGCTAAGTGACTTGTCAAGGCTAGCCAGCTGACGCGGAGCTGGGACAGGAACCCACATGGGTCTCACCCCAGAGCTGGTGCTCCACTGCACACTGCATGCCTGCCATGCCTGTCAACACTCTCAAACTCCAAGCACTGAGAAGCAAGGGCTGAGACGTCTGCTCTGAGGGTTCCCGCTAACCAGGACAATACCGTGCCTTCTAACCACGAAGCCCCCTCTACCATGTGGACCCTCCCTATCTCTCCAGGCTCTGATCCCTCCTCCTCCAAGGGGGAGGCACCCCTGAGCCTCCTCTGTCGTGCTAGGGCTCACCATCAGCACCTCCCCCATCCTCCCCATCCTGTGGAACTCTTGAACATCCTTAACTAGTTTGGAAGTGCCTTGCAGACAGCGACGATGCTCTCCGATTTCTCTGACTCTCCCATGATACCCAGCCATGGCCTTCTGCACACCTCATACCTGTCTATGGAGTGATGAAAAAGATAGAAATAGAAGGAAACTGACAGCTACTGTGAAACTCGGACAGAACTGTGAAATCCTACGGGGGAGGGCAGAGAAAAACAGCAGTGGGATATGTTCTGAGCGACTGGGGAGTCTCAGCCTTGCCACTGCCTTCCTGTGTGACCCTGGGAAGCTGTTCCCTTCTTTGGGCCTTAGCTCTTCTATCTGTCAAGTAGGGAAAGGATCCTGCGGCCCAAACTACAGGCCATTTCCTGGCGCCTTCGCATCTCCACTAGGGGGCGCTTGGGGCCAGAGCGGGGACGGAGTGAAAAATGAGGTTGATGGTTTGGTGGGAGAGGAAGTTGAAACCAACGGCTAAACCAAAGTACTTGTTTTCCTCGAGGAGCTGTACATTTCAGCCTTCCCTGCAATCTGTGTTCCCCATTACCAGCTAATTCAGAGGCAGATGTCTTTTCCATTATTTAAAATTCTCAAAGAGAAGATTGGCAAAATGGATCGGTATGAAGAACACCGGGGAGCAGATAAGGTTCTTTCCGACACCAGTTCCAGCATCGATGGGTCTGAAAGACAACTGTGCCAGTTCATGAGCGGAGGACGACTGGGCTTCTAGGGAAGCTGGTTTCCCCACACCCCCATCCACCACTGCTCTGAGTAGGGTCGGGCAATTAGACAACCCAGAGGGAAGAGTATTTTAGTATTTTCATCCATTCATGTGAAAATCATATGCATGCAAAAATTAGCAGCCTTCAGGGTGTGAAATCTATAAAATAGAAACACAATGTTATATATAGCCAGTTAGCAAATAAAAAAAAAAAAAACCCCAGCAGTTACAGCCATCCATATGCTCATTGTAAAATTTAGTTTACTCTCTAGCACTCCCCTTTAAACAAACACTGTGGAGAGATTTGGATAAATAAAGATGCTCGACATTTGGAGAGAAGTGTTTCAGCTGCAGGATTTCTTGCCAACACGCAGCAAAATGGCATTTTCCAAGCCTGGGATTGCGTGTTCCAAAAAAAGGGGGGCTGAGAAATGTGGGGCTCTCTGCTCCAGAATCTCCAAACCCTAGTGGCTGCTCTTTTAGGTTGAAAGTCGGCATGCTTGCTTTTTATCCTCCAGCTCTTCCCTCTGTTGCACGGGGGAGTCGTGACTCCCAAACATTCTCAGAGCAGCTTTGAAAAATTCTAAGTCTTGGGAGAAGCCCGTATGTTCACACTCCAGAGTTTCCTAATAGTGTGACTTTTTAATTGTGTATTTGATAAAAACAGATCCGTGGCATCTCCCTGCACACATGAGACAGAGGGAGACCAGACGGGTGAAGAGCAGCTTCCATCTCGGCTGCAAGCCCTCAGCCACGGGCGGCTTGGTGGGCAGAGCTCTCGATGCCCCGACTAAGCGTGTGGGCAGCTCCTGCCCACAGGTCCACATGGACGGACCGCAGGCCAACTCTTGTCCTTGCTTATGCTCAGCCTGGGGGCTCATCGCGTTTATCCTGGGCCCCCAGCTGTAACGGACCAGGCAGGTGTAGTTTCGAGTCTTCGGGAGGGCAAAAAGGATAGACTCTGAGCCTTCTGTCCTGTTGCCCTAGCAGGCCTGTTTCCTTAGCTCGGATGGCATCTCTGAGTACGAGGGATTCTTCCCCTCCCCATCAGACCCTTCCAGTATTTAGGATGTATGTGAGGATCCCCAGTTCCAGGATGCCCAAAGTCTAGGCCGATGTGGGACTTTCAAATTGTGCCTTTTCAGAAGTCCCACAAGAACAGGGACCGCCGTTCAGGCCCAGGGTCAAGAGGATTCCGGAAGGAAGCAGCGCCCATCACTAATGAGGTGTTGCTGCAGGGCCCACCTGGGGGGCCCCCACGTGGCTTTTCCTTGGCCGAAGCAGCCGTTGCAGCTGAGTCTCACGGCTGTGGCACCTGAAGTGTCCTTCTACCTTTCTCTCCAAGTCCCTGAGGCTGAGGTAAAGAGGCCAATGTTTTTAGGACTTTAGAATAAGAAACAGGTTGGGGCATTCTAGGAAAAACCTTGAGGATCCCACTTTGCCAATGACAGCTGAGGCCACTCTGCTGAGTAAACCAGGAGGGCTTTGAGTCTGGTTGAGTGAGAAGTGGGTTGCTGGAAGGCGAGAAGTGAGGCAAGTCAGGCTCTTGAGGAAGGGGCAGGGAATGCAGAAGTGGGAGCTACACAACTGTGATGCGGGGGGAAGGAAGATAAAGGGAAGGCGGGAACCAGGAGGAAAGGGGGAGAGTGGTGTCAAAAGGAAAAGAGATCAGTGCGGGCAGGGAAACGGGCCAATGCGGCCGTGCAGAGCTGCTAGCGGTGGGCAGGCGGCGGGGAACACAGGTGCGCAGTCGCTCCCTGAATCTGCCGTGGGGAATGGAGCTCTTCTCTGGGGACCTCACTCCTAGACCTGCAGAACTAAGTGCTGCGGAAATCCTATGGGACCCACATTGTCACAAAAAATGATGAGGAGACTATGGTACACGACACTATTGTACCATCTTGCCCCAAGTCGGTCTCTCTGAATTTGGCTCTCAGAAGCAGTGGGGCACAGACCCAGCTTGGTTCTTGGCTGTGATAGAATTGATTCATTTGCCAACCTCCCTGCCCATTCTCTGTCAGTTCTGAGCAGGGCTGTTTGCCTTGGATTACTAGAAGGAGGGAGCAAATGTTGATCGGGTACTCTAAGTGGGTCCCTGTTCTGGCCTCTGCTTCTGCAGGGCAGCCCCTCCCATCCCCTCAGTGGAGCCAGTGCACTGACAGCACTCCCCCTCTCCCCTCTCTTTCTAAAGGCAGTTCTCTGGAAGGAGTCTGAAACTCACTCACACTAAGGAGACAGGAATGATAACAGCTTTGTGAACTATGCTCCCAGGTATTCTAATGATGGAAGGATTCCAGTCATGAGCCGCTGCATAGGGGAGGTTTGCGATGGAGAACAGATATGTCACATCATGAAATGCTGCCAGGTAAGGCACTGCCTTACCCATCTCACATCTGGGTGGTCCAGTACCAAAGGTAGTTTGCACATGGTTTTGTGCAAGGGAAGGATGAGGTCCCCTGTGAGGCTGCCCCGTCTACCTTTCTCCATGCTTTTCCTTTGAAGTCAGCTGCTGGCCCCCTCTGCCCTTTCCCGTCAGGCCCTCTAGGTGGCGAGGAGCCTCCGTGGCCTCCTAGTGTCACGCCAGGGCTGCTCTGAGATCCTCTCTGATCCCAAGGGTGGCGGAGCCCGGGTCAGCAGGGTCTGCTTCCAAGATAAGGTGTCATTCTGCGAGCAGTTTCCAAACTAATTTTCCAGTTGGGAAAACACCCTACCTCTTGGAGAAACATGACCCCTCTCTCGCCAGGCGCCACCCTGATTTTGAGCTCGTCACCCGCCCCCCCCCACCCCGTGATGGTATCAGACCCTGTCCTCCTCTCTCTGGGAGGACCAGCTTCGTGTTTCTTACTCATCCCACAGCCCAGCAAGAGGCAACAATCACTGATGGCTCTCCCGGCTTGTCCTGGGAAACCTCAAATCTGTCCACATGGGAATGAAGTGAAGAACCACCCCTCCTGCCCTGGCCTCCAAGGGGCCCACGGATTCTGTAGGTCCAGGAAAGAAAGAAGTGTCTCGAAAATTCAAACAAGGTGACTGATGAATTGACATACAACTTGGAGGCTGGTTCTAGCCCCCAGGCTTTTCTTTATTCTTTGGAGACATCCCGTCATCTTGATGGGATTATTTTACGTTTATAGAATCCAAATTTCCTTAGAATGTATTGTGGTCTTCAAGATTTGCTCAGATGGGTCAAAATGGGTGCTTTGAAGACATCTAATGGCCAGGAGGAAACCACTATGTTGGAATGTAGCACAGTTTTCTGAGTATTTAATTTTGGGTTGGTCACACATCTCTATTCCACTTTGCGTTCACAATTACTACTGCTTGTGTAAAGATGAAAGCAGCTTTCTGCCTTCCTGATTTCTGCCTCCCGATGTGATGCTTATGGTCTAGTCCCAGCCCCTGGCCCTCAGGCCCTAGATGCAAAGGCTGAGGTGGAACTTTCTGCGCCCATGGGGGGACTTTCTGCAGCCTGCTTTCCCTTTAGCCAGGGATCCTGGGTCACAGCTGTGCCCTGCCTTGCCCTTCACGGCCATGTCTCAGGAAGAGCCACCCCACATGGGCCAAGGGTGCTGGGCAGGACTTAGGAGTGGCTTTGGCTGAGCCCTAACCAGGGTATTTGCAATCAGGAAATATGGAGCAGTCCTGTCCCCGTGCCGTGGTTACTAGAGATGCCGTGCCTCATCAGGGCCTTGCCGGAAGTGGGTTTGTCATGCTCGGGTGAGAGGTTAATTAAAACAACAGCAACAACAACAATAACCCAAGGGTTCTGGGGTTCTAAGTCCAGTATGTGAAGAACATTATTGAGAGACTTGCAGATAACTACCAGGAAAACTGAAAACAGTTGGAAGTGCTGCTTCTGGAGATGGGACCAGGGGCTGGCAGGGGACAGCAGGGGGAGTCACTTTCTCTACATGAAAACAGAGGCTGGAACTAAAGGACCCAGGGAGAAGGCCTTCACAACCCCCAAATTGTATCAAGTATTTCTTCCTGGGAAGAAAAATAGCAAGTATCAAAATGAAGAAAAGGAGCTTTAAAACAAAAATGCACAAATAGGTATAGAGTCCCTAAAAGTCAAGAAGCAACTTTAAACCAGCATCTGGACTCTGTGGACGTCCCATCCTTTCCTGACATAACTTATGCCCCGGTGGCTCCTGGCTAGCAGCACCCGCCCTTCTCCTTGGTGGCCTCTCCTCCTCCAGCCTGCCTTCCCTTTACTCCTCCATGCTTAGCCCTGTCTGACCGCCACCCCGCCGCCGCCAGCCCCGCTCAAAATCTTTTATCGATTCCCCACGGAGAGCAGCTGGAGTCTGAGCTCCTCGGCCTTGGATTCAGGGTCCCACCTTTGGCTGCAGTCTTTCCAGCTCCCTTGGTCTACTTGCCGCTACTTCAGCCTGACCCCTCTGCCGAGCCGCCGTGGGACTCTCTGTGGGACTTGATACCCTTGCAGTCTTGCTCTCTTAGCTCCTTCTGTTTGCAACTCCACCCTCCTCTTTCCATCTCTTCACCCTCTGCTCCCTGAAGCTCACCTATGACTCTAAGAAGCTTCCTTGCCCACCCAGGCCACAGTGACATATCCCCTCAAACTCCTGTAAGACATGGTACAGAGCACGTCTACCCAGGGTGAGGACCTTCTTCCAGGTGCAACCCATGTAGTAA
>NW_021146830.1:0-21402 GCF_002837175.3 Physeter macrocephalus
CTGGAGGTGTAGGAGCCAGCTGTACACCAAGGATGGTGGAGATGGGGTCCCTGACACTTTGGGGAGCTGCCCGCCTCTGGCCCCTTGTTCTGAAAGCATCACCCCCAGTTTGTCTCAGCTACTGACTCTGGTTACGTGCAGCTGGGTATGATCATACCCGTCTTACAGATGGGAACTGAGGCTCAGAGAGAAGTGACCTGCTCCAGGTCACACAGCCGGGACGTGTGCTAGAGTTGGGGATGATTAGAACGCCCACCTCCCCCGACCCCCAGGGCACTCAAGGTCCCAGCCAGCTCGGCCGGGCCGGGTGGGAGGGAGTGGCTGGTTACCTGGGCGTGGGGCTGCTGTCACTTCCCTTGCAGGAGCCCGAGTTACTGCTGCTGCTGAGGGAAGAGGTGCCGTGGGCATCCCGCACGCTCACGGGGGGAGAGGTGCGCCTGGAGGCAGGAAGAAGAGGCAGGTGCTCGTTCTGGCTGGTGGGCAGCTGCGGACACTGGGCGAACACCGCCAGGCCGCTGCGGCCCAAAGGGCCCCCACTTCAGGGTCACCGCCGGGGAGAGAAGCGTGACGGGGGGATGCACAGACAGGGGTGACAGAACAGACAGCGCAAATCAAGATGGAAGACCAGAAGGAGGCCGGTCCTCGGGACTCCCCAGAAGGCTGAGCAGGGCTGCGGGCCAAGGGTGGGATCCCAGCTACCCCTACCAAGGGTCCTCAACTTCCAGGGTCCCCCAAGCCCAGAGGGAAAGGTCCCTGCACGGATTGAAACAGAGGTGGAGAGGAATGGGGCAGGCAGGAGGAGGGACAGGAGTAGGGGCACACAGGGAGGCCAGGGGAGCCTGGGTGGAAGGCTGCATGCCGTCCCTGCAGTAACTGTGAAGATCGAACAACAATCCTGGTGACGGTAGGGACCCAATGGTTTAAGTCTTCCGAGAACTTTTATACCCACTGTGTCATGTGAGCCCATAAATAGTTCCTGAGGCCAGTGTCGGCAAGCCCATTTTAAAGACGGGAAAACTGGGGCAATGACTTGCTCAAAAACAAGCCGGTGGTGGACTGGAGACAGAGACCCTCCCTGCCCCCACCTTCAGAGGCCAAGGCTCCGGGCATTGGGGACACTCACCTGCGGGATCCAGCAGAGGCCCGTCTACTGCCTGGCAGGGACATGGCCATGAGGCTGTGGGTCCGGGTGAGGGGCGGGATGGGCGGTGTCCCCGGGGCTGAGGAGAGAGGGTGGGTTGGGGGGGCCGCGGGGGTGGCTGGGCCCGGCCACGTCATCCTCTCGCTGGGGCCGCTGCCCGGCATGGCTTCTCCTCTCACCCTTCAGCAGGACACCCAGGACTGAGAGGGGGGCTGGCAGGCCAGGCTCTGGCCACAGCTCCCTCCACCAACAAATTTAGCAGGCTCTCACCCCACCACCCAACTTAAAATCATGATCATCAGAGCCTCAGGGCGGGCAGAAATCATCAGTCCAACCCCGTGTCCTCCAGATGAGTGAATGTGCCCCAGAGAGAACAAAGGCCTCGCCCAAGGTCACTGACACTGGGGCAGGGCCTCCTAATTGGCTCGGCCCAGCACTGAGTCCTCTATGCTATAAGCCAGGCCCCCGGACCCCTGACTCTCGGACCCCCACCCCCACGCTGGTCAATCCTCCCTCGGCGGGGGCTGCAGACTGCAGGACTCCTGGAGCAGGACCAGGAACCCCAGATTAGGCTGCGCTAGTCTCGATGTCACCTTCCCAGAGTGCCTGCTGGCGCGTGGCTCGGGGCTTCCCGTCTACAGGGGAGACAAGACAGACCAACACACCACACACGTGTAGAAAGACATATGGATACACGTGGATATGAAAAGGTACCACGTCCCCTCCATTCCAAGGCATGCCACACACGGCTCAGGGAACATGCTCAGGGGGCCCGCCCACAATGCAGGACGTGCAGCCCTCACCCGCCCGCCCCCCACTGCCCACATGCCGCCCACAGGCACGCCCGCACCCATCCATGCAAACGCTCATGCTCGTTTTGGGGTGCACCAGGAACTCAGGGCACAGGCTCAAAGCAAATGAGGAAGGAGACACATGGGAGAGGAAGACTCCTCCCTGCTCCCAGGGGCTGTCTCTATAGGCTGGACCCAGTAGGAAGTGACCATGCCTGCAGAGATCCATCCTTGGCCCTCTTGACAAATCAGTAGAGAGACTCAGAGCTGGCCTCGTGCCCAGGAATCCCAAGGCCCCTTTCCTGGGTAGCGGTTTGGGCTCCAAGGGCAGCCAGCCCTACAGAAGTTTAAGGAGGGGAGAGGCCCCATCCCGGGCTGGTGTTGGCTGCTGTGGAAGGAGGCCTGCACTGGGCATTAGCCCAGAGCTCCTGGAGTCCGAGGTGGAGAGGCCTGGGCTCTTTGCAGCCAACATGCTAGTGCTGTGCCAGTTCCAGAGACCCTAGTCCCCTCCTTCCACGCTCAGAGCAAGAACTAAGGACAGTCGCCTGGGTAACAGGAGACTCAGCCAAGGACACAGTGCGCTGGACCTTCCCCCATGCTGGGAGAGAAGCAGTGGCCAAGCCCTGCTCCACACCAGACCCCATGCCAACCACATTACGTACATTATGCCATCGACTCTTCCCAACAACCCTATGAGGAAGTGCTGTGATTAGTCCCTTTACAGATGAGGAACCCGAGAGGGAATGGACTGCCCAAGTCCCAGCCCCAGTGTGGCAGGGCCAACACCTGAACCAGGCCAACACCAGATGCTGAGGGCCTGGGTCTCAAACCCCAGAGCCCCTGCCCAGGGCACCACCCCTTCCCACGTCAGGGCCTCTGGGGATCCCGGTCACCCCGGCCAGCGGCGGGGCTGCGTCCTGAGTGGACAACGGCGCTACTCAGGTGGCCTGTTTCCTGGCTGTGACACAGACGTGGCGTGTTCCCTGGAGGGCTCGGACATTGCCAGCATTGTCTGCCCAGAGGTGTCAGGTGCCAGGCACAGGAGCCGCCGACACCCCACCTGTCACCTGAGCTGCTCGCCCCAGCTCGGCGATCCCACCCGTCATGCCCCAGCCGCCCAGGCGGGGCCCACTGGAGCTGCAGGGCCGGCTTCCGGAGGAGGAACAGTGAGACAGGGGCCGAGGGGACAACAGTGCTACTCCACACTTGCCGGGGAGGCCACCAATGGCTCACCACCTCCCGGGCACAGGAGGGCCTCAACTAGGAGCAGCTTGGGAGGGGCTGACAGTCCTCACTCGCGGGTGGACGAGGGCTTCAAGGATCACCTGCCACTGATTGAACACTTCTGCGGCCAGGTGACCATGCTGAGTGCTTTTACGTGCCTTGGCCCATTACTTCAAATAAAAATCCTTCAAGGCAGGATTTTTTATCACATTTGGGTCCACGGTCACACAGCTGCACGTCCAACAGACCCTGGCTTCTAGCCCCAGTCAGCCTGGCTTCACTGGCCGTCCTCCCATCACCACTTCTGGCTTTTGGGAGGATGCTGTGCTTTCAGGAGGACTTCTCAGCAGAGGCAGGACTCAGAGCTGAGGCAGGGCCTCGCTCTTCCAAGCCGGCTCTGGTGAGCAGTGCTCAGGAGCTCAGAAAGTCCGGGTGGAGCTCTAGGCCCAGGTCCCGGGAGGCAGGCACGATGCCTGCTCTGCCTTGGAGCCGCGTGCGGCCTTGGTACAATGAGGGCCCTGTTGTCGCTGTCCCTGCTCCTACCTTGCTTGGCGCCCCCACGCCTCTCTCCTCTCTGGCCAGGGGGCTGGGGGTGGGGAGGGGATGGCATTTGTACCTGGATGGAGCCGACAGTCTCCTGGGAGGCCAAAGCCAGCCATTCATCTGGGACAGAGGTGGAAGTGGCATTTCCCCTGCTGGGACGGGACCTTGCAGGCTGGGGTCCCTCTGGGAGGGCAGAAGACACCCAGGCCCAAAGGGAGTTGCCTCCCCAGGATCTAGCCCAGAAGTGTCAGTGATCACCCTGGGCTCTCTCAGGTCCTCCCTCCCCTCTGGGCCCCAGAGAGGAGGCAGATTGCCATGGCGTTTGTCTCCATGCCACCTGCTCTGCCTGGAGTCCCGCAGGCCTGTCCCCAGGTAGCCGATTGGAATGGAAGGCGGAAAGGAAACCCCTAGCCGTGGGGAGCTGGGCTGACAGTTGCTTATCACCTCCACCCCAGGTTAAGCCCGGCCCCATTTCCCCATCCTGCCCACACCATGGCAACCCTGCTGCATCTACCCCTTTGATTAATGCCTTACACACCGAACAGCGGGGGTTCAGGAGATATAGCAGGATCCAGGGAACAGGAGATGGAAGGAGTCAGAAAAAGTCAAAGATATCTGGGCTCAAATCCCAGCTCTGTCACCCTCCAGCTGCATGCAGTGGGCGAGTCACACCACTTCTCTGAGCCTTAGCTTCCTCGTCTGTAAGTGGGGCTGTGACAGAATGCACCTCATGTGGTTACTGTGAGAATAACACAGGATCATAGGCATGCACGGGGTTTAGCTCAGTGCCCACCACACAATAAACACTCGAAAACAGGAACTCCCAGGATTTTGGCACTAGATAATTGCAGTGCAATGTGAGCTTCAAAACAGAAAGACTCAAGGCATAATAGTGGCTTCAGGAGGGTCAGGGAAAGCCTCTCCGAAAGGAAATTTACACTGGGTCTTAAAGGGTGAATAAGAGGTCACCAGGCAGAGAAAGTGAATGGGAGGGATGGAGAAGTGTGGGCAAAAGCCGTGAGTAATTCCATAGCATGGCTGCTCAGGAAACTAGGGGGCCTAGTGGAGGCAGAGGCACAGTGGGCCTGAGGCTGTAGAGGAAGGTGGGGCCAGGCCACGCGGAGCCACAAAAGCCAGGATCTTGTCCTGCGAGCAACAGGGAGCCATGGAAGGGCCTTAAAAGAGGGACGGACACAATCAGACTTGCGTTTTAGAAAGCCCCTGCGTAGGGGGCCTTTGGGGACTATAGCTGGAAAGGGACAAGAATAGAGGCAGAGAGACCAGTTAGGAGGTTATCAAGAAATTAGCAGGGCCTGGTTCAGGGCAGCAGCAGGGAGCAATGGAGAAAAGGGCCTGGAGCCTTCTCACAGTTCATCAGAGGCCCCCGATTAAGTAAAAATTAGGGCAAAACTCTTGATCCTGGCATTCAAGGCCCTCTTGTCTGTACCCTTTCCAACCCGCTCTCAGCTGCTTGCTGACCCCAGAGGAAAGCCCTGTTCGTTGCTCCCACATCTTTGCAAAGGCAGTTTGCCCAGCCGACAGCACCTGCCCTGCCCTCATGCACACATCACACTTTCTGTAAGGCTCTGCCCTACAGGACTTTCCTCCTGGGACTTCACCCGTCACTTACTCTCTTGACCACTTAGCGTGCCATACCTTAGGCTGAAACTCAGGGAACACCCCCCTCTGGGGAATTTCATAAAAATAAACACAATCAACACACAACCGTTAGAAACGCAATGAGTTAAGCAGGCACATTTGATAGACCAAGGGGTTGGATTAGATGGTCTCAAAGATACCTCTGGATCCAACATTCTCTGATTCTAGGGCTGTAAATGAAATAGAGTTCTAATTGATGCTTTCTTCCCTTTCAATTACTAGGACTCCTGGATTTCAGTTTCTACGTCTGTAAAACTAGGAAGCTGCATTCTTCAAAGAGACACTATGGCATTTTGCTCAATCGGCAAATCATGGGGGAGAAACCAGGCACTTAGGTTAATCTAATATTCTAGCTAAGTGAAAGTCCCTGTATGCACTATAAATTATCTTCGTTTTTTCAAAGAATTAGCCATCAATAAGAGAAGAAAGCTATCCTAAAATCCAAAGGAACAGAACAATCTGTGTCTGATGACTCAAGCCTCTCACAATTGTGGAAAGCAGAGCAATGCAACCAATAGAACAGAACCTGGGAGGAATCTTCTCTCTGCCAAGGCAACACTAGAATGCAGAACATTCCACCCGTCAAACAGCAGAAGCCTGGTGCTCCTAGAATGCTAATGCAGAGGGAAGCCGGAGATGGAAGACGGGCCTGGGAGTGTTCTAGCCGACATCTCTGGACCTCAGAGGATTAGTGCTATGAGGGCTACTCATGGCTGAGGAGTTTGGTAAACCTTCCATTGGCTTCACGACCTCATCAGCCACTATGCTTCTCTGCACTATCAGCAAAACCAGGACCTTTCTTCCTAGACTTGGGAAGGGAGGCAGTGGTGGCATTTCTCCATTTCTGCTTCCTGTTGCCTACACAAGCTGTCCTCAGAGCCGGAACCATAGATGGAGCCACTGGACTCCTTCTCACTGTGGCAACCCCAGTACAGCGCAGGGCAGACCCACAGCTTGGCCAAATGTTGCGAGGGCTCCCAAGGCAACCAGGATGGGCGTGAGGGCTGAGGTGTCTGCTATGCAGGTAGTCTCTGGTGCTTCGACTCAGATTCCAGAGCCTGGAGGGCACCAAGAGCCAGTGGTCTTCAAACCACCTAGAGAACTTGCCTCTGGGATTATGAGGGGGTGGGCTCAGATCTCCTTCCCCATTTCACCTCGAGAGACTCCTCTTGTACCTGTTCTACATATGGAAGGTCTGAAGTAAGACTACATTTTTAAAAGGGTTTTGCAGGTTAAAAATCTATGTAGGGCTTCCCTGGTGGCGCAGTGGTTGAGAGTCTGCCTGCCGATGCAGGGGACACGGGTTCGTGCCCTGGTCCAGGAAGATCCCACATGCCGCGGAGCGGCTGGGCCCGTGAGCCATGGCTGCTGAGCCTGTGCGTCTGGAGCCTGTGCTCCGCAACGGAGAGGCCACAACAGTGAGACGCCCACGTACCGAAAAAAAAAAAAAAATCTATGTAATATATATTTTCCACAATGAGATACTATTTCACATCCGCTTAATGTTAATGGGATTGATGAAAATGTTTTAGAATTAGTTAGCGGTGACAGATACACTACTTTGTGAATATACTAAAACACTTTGTATTGTACATTTTAAAGGGGTGGGTTTTATAGTATGTGGCTATATATCAATAAAAAACAAAAATAATCTATATAATATATATTTTAAATGAACCATTGTAAAAGGACAGGCATGGTCCAGGAAGGGGAAGGGAATGGCCCAGGATGGCTCAGCAAGTAGTGACAGAACAGGAACTAGAAGCAGCCCTCCTGCCTCTACCTGACTTCAGGCAGCTGGGCCCAGGGCAGGTACTGCCCTGGTCCTCCTGACTCTGGGTCAGCCTGGAGGAGACAGGCGACTAAGACTGCCCCTTTGAAGGTCTGGCATATCCCCAACCTCATCTGATCCTCACAAATTCCCTGTGGAGGGGGGCCAGGTGGAGACTGATCCATAGGACACATGGGAAACCTGAAGCTGCGGAGCTTTCGAGATCACTCAAGGTCACACCTGGACGTCTAGGTCATGAATGCCTGCATTTCTACTGCATCATGACTGTCTCATAGTACAAGAGAACTGGGACACATACCACTATGCTGGATGAAAAAGCAAAAATCTACTTTCCCAGGAGATTCTAAATACCAGGGTGGAGATGCGGGGGTTACATCCCCACATCCTGGGCTCCTCGTGCTTCCATAAAAGCAGAACATCACATGTGGACAAAAGGGAACCCTTGTATACTGTTGACGGGAATGTAAAATGGTGCAGCCTCTGAGGAAAACAGTGTGGAGGTTCCTTAATATACCGAAAATAGAACTACCATATGATCTAGCAATTCCACTCCTAGGTATATATCCAGAAAAAACACTAACTTGAAAAAGTACATGCACCCCAATGTTCAATGGCAGCACTATTTACAATAGCCAAGACATGGAAACAACCCAAGTCCCATAAACAGACAATTGGATTAAGAAGGAACGGTATATATACATACACACACACACACACACACACACACACACACACACACACACACACAAAATGAATATTATTCAGCCATAAAAAAGAATGAAATATTGCCATTTGCAACAATGTGGATGGACCTAGAGAATATTATGCTTAGTGAAATAAGTCAGACAGAGAAGGACAAATATATGATATCACTGATATGTGGAATCTAAAAAATAATATAAATGAATCTATATACAAAACAGAAATAGACTCACAGATATAGGAAACAAACATGTGGTTACCAAAGGGGAGAGGGAAGGGGGAGGGACAAATGAGAGGTATGGGATTAACAGCTATGAACTACTATATATAAAATTGATAAGCAACAAGGATATACTATAAAGCACAGGGAATTATACCCATTATCTTGTAATAACCTAAAGGAATATAATCTGAAAAAAATACTGAATCACTAAGCTGTACACCTGAAACTAACCCAATATTGTAAATCAACTATACTTCAATAAAAAGATAATAAATAAAATAATATATTCCTGAAAAAAAGAAAGTGGACATCACGGAAACAGGAGGTTAGCAGAGCAAGGAAGATTGTTCAAAAAGAAATTCTTCATGTGTCTTCTCCCTAAACAGTGTAAGTCTCTCCATGGCCCTCCAAGAATCAGCCATGTGGGCAAAGGAGAAGCCCTCACCATGAGGACCACTGTGTTCAACTCTTCCAACAGCTGCTGCACCCTGCTCACTAGCCCAGGTGCTGTGCGAGCCCAGCACTGAGAGACCCTCGGCTCCTCAAGCCACATCACGTGGTCCCTGTTGGTGACCTTGCACCCTTGACCTGAGTCTCAGCTGCCTCATGCATTCAGTGGGAACCACCCTCCTGACCCTGCCTTATCCAACCAAGGCAATGAATGGAGCAACGGGGGAATTCTAGACAAATAGAGGACAGAACATCTCTTGCCTTTACTACTGCTACCACTACCTCTTACAGGGGATATTTTCTCCTTTTTCAGAGGTATTATTCCTTGCTTTAGGGCAAGTCAGAGCAAGCCCAGGTGGTGACTCTGAAATCACTGGCACCCTCTTCCGGGCCGACTGCCCTGGGGTGGCTCTCCAGGCCAATGCCTGGCGAGTCTCCTACGTGGGGAGGGGCAGCAGGGGCAACACTGGTTTCCATCCCTCCACAGCTGTGCCAAGGCTGGCCCTCTGCAGACAGCCATGGGGAGGTGTGGGGGACAGAGGGGCCCTGGTGCTAGCCCCAGCTTGGCAGCTGCTTGGCAAGTGGCTCCTGGCAGTTGGAGGTCCTTCAACAACCTTGGCCACAGCATATGCTTCCCTGGGCTTCCCGGCTGATAGAGCTGTCAAGCTGCAGCCTGGCTCCTCTCCTGCCACCGCCTCCTCCTGAGGTTCCAGCTTTAAAGCATCATAGGATGGGGCCTCTGACCCTATGGACTCTCTCTTTCCTTCAGGTCTCTGCTGTGGTTCTTAGGATCCTTGAGTCAGTGTCCACCCCTCCGTTGCATTTACCCCAAGTACCTACAGGAGCTAACACACTCACAGAATTCTAGAACGGAAAGAATCTTGGGTAGACTTTGTCACAGCCCATCGTTTTACAGAGAGAAACTGAAAGCCAAAGGGAGCGTGCCACATGTCTAAAGTTGCTCAGCAAGTGGAGCACAAAGCCTGGGCTGGGAGCTCAACTCCTGACTCTAGCGACAACGCTTCTGCACTGCAGCCCCACCCCACACCCCTGTTTGAATCCAGGCAGAAGTCTGATAAAATAAGAACAAAAGGCGGCTTTTTGAGTAAAGCAGTCATGGAAGGAAAGCCAAGGGTAAAACAGAAGTCTCACCAATTTTAAGGCAGCTCACAAATGACACAGTAAAATATACATTGAAACTGAGGCCTGGGGAAGAAGGGAATACTACAGCCGGACCACACATGCAAACGTGGCAGCAATAATGAGGTTCAGATTCCACTCTGAGCTTCCTGGCCATCAAAGCAAAAAGAGAAATTATGCCCAGTCTTCTTTTTCTTATAGTTAGGGGAGAGCGGGAAGCAGACTAGTTCTTTAGGAGATATAAAGCTCTCCCTAAAATGAATGCTAAAAGAAACATTATTGCATGTGATTTGCTGTAGGGATAGAGGACTGCCTATTGTGAATCTGCAAGGAGGATCCCAAGATAAAGGAAAGATGGTGGCCTCAGAGCTCAGCCACGTTACCCTGTATATGCTGTGCTCTGCTGACGTGAGATTGAAGGACCCGTGGAACACAAGGACCAAAGGGCTAAAGGGATGTGCAGATGTCATCTGATCTGCCTGGGACCACAGCTCCTTTCCATGGAGAGAGCCCCCACCCAATGTGAGATCAGAGAGCTCTATCTTCCTGGGAATCCAAAGCAGGGAACCACATAAACTCATGCTGTCTCTTGCATTCTCTCTCGCTCTCGCTCTCTCGCCTGGCATTTCATGACAATCTAGTCCAACTGCCACATTTTCTAAGCAGAAACTGATGACTTGCCAAAGGCCACAATGTGAGCTGTAGGAACAGGAGACATGAGACTGAAGGTGAGCCAGCGGATTCCAATCCCACTATGCTGCTCCTGTTGGAAGCCAAGTCTCACCTATCTTCTTGAGGCTCCTGGGGGCTTTGTGTGGAGATACAGGCCCAGCTCACCCAACTGTCCCTGTCTAGCCCAGGAGCCATGCTGATCCCAAATCAGCATCCTTCACCTCTCCTCCCAGACCCCCTTTCTTTCTCCAGCTGCCAGCTTCCCTGCTATCCTCAGCAGCTGATTCCTGTCCAACTGCTTTCCAGTGGCACTTCCCCCATCAAGCTGAATTCTTTTGCCTTCACTAAGATCCAGGGCCTTTGACAGTGCCCAACACGGCTCACACTTGCTGAAAGAGGGTGGGTAATTATGAACCTCTCTCCCCAAAAGACCTCCTACTCTGGAGAAGCTGCTCCACCCCTTAATTTAGCTAAAATGAGCATTTTAAAGTGTTTTCAAAGGGAGACTCTGTAAAAATCTATATTTATATTAAAATCCCTTTGTCTCAGAATGAGTTTCTCCCCTTTGCTGGGAGGCTAATTTAACAGAAAGAAACCATGGCTTTGGGCTCAAATATGCCAGGATTTGAATTCCAAACTGCACCACCCACTATCTTTATGACAGTGGGACTACCACTTTACTTCTCTAAGCCTCAGTCTCCTTATCTGTAAAATGGAGCTAATTATAGATATTGTGCATGAGTACAGTCACGATTAGCAGTCATACATGCTAAATGCCTAGCAAGGACCTGGCATAGGGAAAGCACTCCATAAACAGTATTTATTTATTCACCTAAATAGTCTTATTCTTAATGTTGTTCATATATGTTACAGCTTTATTCCACTCCAAAATCTTCATCTCAAATATTATAATGGTTTGTATTTCAGGGGTCTCTTTCTTTCTCCCCATGCTTTATTTTCTCCACAGTCCTTAGCAACAGTTAATATATTTATGTACTTTGTTTATTATCTCTAGAACATAAGCTCTAGGAAGGTAAGAATATTTGCCCATTTAGTTCTTAATTTAGTTCCCAGCGCTTAGACCAGTGCCTGGCACCCCACAGGCCCTCAACAAATATTTGCTGGATGAATAAGTGGTTCTGCACTCACTTGGGTTGATATCACTACCCAAGTAAGTGCGGGCTTCTTAGCAAGTCAAAAAGGGGGCAAAAAAAGCTTTGCAGTACTTAGTTTATATTATTATAGCCCTTCTCACACATGGTGTCCTAGTTAGGTGGGCTGGTCTCTCCTGCTAGATTTGTAAGCCAGGGATTTATCCATCTCCAAATCCTTAGTATCTAGCAGGGTCTTGAGTACAAAACTCTTAAAAACTGCATCTTAAGGGAAAGCATGAAAGCACAGTTTGAAAGCTGTCATTTAATCAGCCTCTTGCCAGGCACTGTCCTGGGTGTTCCACATTTATCCTCTCAATTCACCCTCACGTTAGGGGGTGTGCCCTCCATTTTACCACCAAGGAAGCTCAGGCTCCAGAGACCAGCGAACTTGCAGGAGGGCACGTGGCAAGTAGGCGGTAATACTGAGAGTGGAACTCAAACGATTCCAGCTGTCCCTCTAAATCACATCTCCGCACTCAGAAAATCCAATTTGTTGTGTCAACAACCCCAAATCCTGACACCAGCCCTCAGAGAAAAGTGAAAGATACAACATTACAGTGGATCCTCATGGTTTGCAGATTCTATAGTTGTGAATTATCTACTTGCTAACATTTATTCATAAGCCCCAAGTCAATACCCAGTTCCTTCATAGTCATGGGTGGAATGCACAGAGCGGTGAAAAGTTTCAGTTGCCTGATGCCCATGTTCCCAGCTGAGTGGAACAAGGCAACCTCTCGTTTCATTTCTTTTCTTCTTTCTTTTTTTTTTTCTAATAAAATTGATTTTAAAAAATAGTATTTTAAACTGTACAGTTCCCAGAAGTACACAGTTATCAAAAATGCACACACTTCACTTAGCTTGGTTCCTTTCTTATATTATAAACAAGTGTCCTTCTTGTGGTCTATTTAGAGCTATGTTTTTAACATATTTTGTGCTTTGCTGGTGTCGGGGGGTAATTTTGCTATTTCAAATGGCCCGCAAGCATAGTGCTGAAGCGCTGTCCAGTGTTCCCAAGCTCAGGAAGGCTGTGAGTGCCTTACGGAGAAAATAAGTGTTAGATAAGGTTCGTCCAGGTGTGAGTTATAGTGCTGTTGGCACGAATTCAATGTGAATGTATCAACAATGTATATTAAAGGTGTCTTTAAACAGAAACACTAATAAATAAAACAAGGTTATGTATTGATCAGTCGATGGAAATGTTGTGACCAGAGGCTCCCAGGAGCCTAATTCTGTATTTTCCCTCAGGAGCAATGGTTTTGTACTAATTCAGGGTTTGCAACTGGTTTATAGAACATCAATCACTATTGCAAATAACAAGAACTGACTGTATTAAGCACAGGCGCCCAGCGCCTAGATTTGCACACAACAGGTCTGGTTGTGTTCATGCACAAGTACACATACAACCACACTCGGCTCTGTGCTCAGCTCCGTGCACTCAACACTGCCATCCGCACCAGCACCAGCCGAGCCCTCCGGGGGCCGTGAGGACTAAATGCAGGAGCTCAGGGGGTTAGAGCCAAACACTCCTGGATTCAAATCCCAGCTCAGCAGGGAGCTGTGTGCCTGCAGGCCTGTCATAATCAGGGCCAGTTTCCTTATGTGTACGTGAGGTTAATCATTGTCACGATGGTGAAGTGGGGCTGTGCGGGTCAAGCTGCCAAGCGCACCGAGAGGGATAGGGATGGGGCTTGGGGCAGGCAGCAGGACAGAGCCTTTTAAGCCCTTGTATCTGTACGGGGCATGTATGGGGCCCAGGAGAGCCAAACTGAGGGCCTCCCCCTCCTTAGCAGACTGGCCTCCCTGCTCTCGCAGGCCTGGGCCTCACTCTGTCCAGCGCTGCCTTGAGGAGCACCTGGAGGCCAGGAGGCCAGGGACCAGAAGGTCAAAGCCAGAAGGTGCTCAGAGACAGGCAACTCCAGGGGTCCCAAACTGACAGCCCATAGGCTGTATCGTGCCTAAAGACCACTCTCCTTTGGCCCGCATGTACGTGTATTTTAATTTCAGTCAACATTTATAACTTGAGAGATTTCCTACTTAAAGAAACCCAAATTTTTAGCTTGTCTTAACCCCAAAGATCTTGCAGCTCTGTGCCTGCATTCCTGCATGGCAGTGATGGGCTGAGGCTGAGGAGTGGCCCCTTTTTGCCAGTTCTTACCTGCACCTGTGCTCTTTACCTGGGCTGTTTTGTTTGTTAGCTGCCTGGCATTGGAGTTTGGAATCTCCAGTCTAGTCCAATCCCATTTTATAGATAGAGGATCTGAGGTCGGGAGGAAGGGGTGGCACTTGCCCAAGGCCCCAGGTAAACTGGTGGAGCTGAGATTTGAACCCTTGTAGCTCTGAACGCAGGGTGCTGGACACACAGGGAGGCTGGGAACACAGAACGGGGGACTTGGGCTGAGGGGCAAATCCTGTTCAGGAAAAGGCTGCTGGCGCCACAAGGTAAAGCAGAGACCAGCAGCTCTGGCTGCAGTCAGCAAAAAGCTCTCCTTCCCACCTGCGGGCAAACACCGGCCTCCCCCACCCTGTAAGATAAACTCCTCCCCGGCTCTGTTGACACAGTGCTCTCAGGTGTCCGTCTGCCCTGCCTTTTCACCTGAGCAGCCAAAGATCTTCATAATCGCAGGGGCCCCCGGGAAGGTGTGCAGAGCAGGGGCTTTTCCTAGAGCAGAATCCAGCTGGAAAACCTAGGTCTCAGCAGAGGACTGACCATGGGCTTTAGCTTCCTCATCTGCAACATAGGGTTTTAACTGCGAAGATTTAATCAGATAATGCTTGTGAAGAGCCCTGGCACACACTGCCCAATGAGCAAGTAATTTCTTTCCCGTATTTTATAAACCAAGGCCCAGAGACACGTGAATAATTCACCCCAAGAAGGTCACGGAATTAGCTCCAACTGGGTAATTTTTAAATGTTAAATAGTTCTATTTATGAATGTTGTTATTATAGCTATAAAAGTAGCACACATTTTTTTTAAAAGCCTCCATTTTTGCTACTCAGAGATAAACCACTGATTAATTTGACTGCTGCTCCCCCTAGTTTTTTTCTAAGCATAGAAGAAAAACTATTTTGGAGGTGGGTTTTGTTATTTTTACATAGTTATAAACATGGTAGAGAGGCACCTTTGTATCTTTTTTAAAAAGTTAACATGGTTTATGAATTGCCCATGATATGGCATATTCTTTATAAGAAGTATTTTATGGGCTGTATAATAGTCCATTTCATGGGTCCATCACTGTTACCTTAACATCCCCCTCTGTTGAACATAGACTTTTTTACTATCACAAAGAATGCTACAACAGACATCTTCATGCATAATTATTTTTCTGTATTTAGAATTATTTCCTTAGGAAGGATCCCCAGTAGTAGATTTATAGGGTCAAAAAGTATGAATATGCTGCCAAACTGCTTTTCTAAAGGGCTGAGTTGCTAGTTGATTCTCCCCCCATAACATATGCACAGCAGCTGTGTTTTCTCCTTGAAAAAACCACAGGCACTTAGCCTTGCCTCCTGAAAGGCAAGGAGTTCGAGCTCAAAACAGGAATCACCAAAGATGGTCTTTCTGTGTCTCTTTGGCCTTGTGACAAGTGTCTTCACCCCACATGGCAAAGAGGGAACCTCCTGGAGAGACGTAGCTCGAAAGTGGCCTAGCTCCAAGATTGGAAGCAGGTCCCCTCAAGCTTCTCCTCTCTCCTAATCAGAGTACTTCTTATCTGTGTGGCAGCTCTGGCAGGGACATTTCAGTCAATGTTTACCAAGTGTCTATGTGCGCTGGGTTCTCCCCAATAGTCCCGGTAATCAAAGCGCGTGTCAGGGAGGGGCTGGGCAGAGGACGGAGGGAGCCTCCCTGCAGAACTCAGGAGCAGGCTTCTGCGGATGGATGCACGGCTGTCTGTGGAGGAGCATTCCAGATTCAGTGCAGGGAGTGGGGGTCAACATTACAGAAACATGCAGGAGAAGGGGAGATACAAGGGGCCGGGTACATGAGACCAGACAGTGTAGGGACACAGGGGGAGCAGAGGGGAGACCAGGCACTGGGGGAGCACCTTCTGAGCCTACAGAAAAAGTTCCGAGATCAGGGTTAGATTATAGACGATAACCCTGTACCAGCTCTGCTGAGAATGGGCCGGAGGAGATGAGGAGGGGCACCAGGAAAGCCAAGACGGGAGAAGAGGAAAGGAAGTGAGAGAAGTAAAGATGGCTTCGAGAGAAATTTTTTAAGGAGTAGACAGGGACCGAAAGAGATGGGCCGTGGGAAGCCAGGGAGAGGGAAGAACCGTGATGATGCCCAGGCCTCTGGGTACGTGGGGGTGATGCCCACCCAATGTTCATCTCCCCTTCTCCCTTAATAACAGAACCCTATTTTTGTTCAGGGTTGGCAATATACCGGCTTAAAACATACAAGTATCCAGAGTGGCGCTGGCAGTTCTGGCCTGTGCGCTGTGAGCAGCCGCCGGGCTTGAGAGTCTGGCTACTTGTCACTTAGCTTGCGAGCGCCGACAGAGAAGTGGGCGTCACGCCTTCAGTGGCTCAGTCTCCCAGGTGCCAGGAGCAGGGCCGGATTCAGAATCAAGGGCTAGCAAACACGAGCTGAAGGAAGTCAGGCAGCCAACCTGGTGATCTGGGACCTGAGAACCCCATGCACAGTCAACCTAGTACCAGGAAAATAGTCTCGAGGCCACCGTCCATCTCCCCCTGGGACACAGCCCAGCAGAGGAGAGAGAGCACAGAACTGGGAACCTGTACGCTTAGCTCTGCCACTGACTCATAGGCCTGAGGGCACCCTTCTTTTGAGTTGGTACCTCAGTGTCCCCATCTATAAATGGAGATAATGCCCCCACCTCATGGAGCTGTGTGACCACCTGGCCTCTGCCATCACATCTTCCCGAATATCCTCACTGATTCACCTCACGGATTCACCATGCTTTCGCCCATGCAGTGCCCTCTGCCTAGAAAGCCCTTCCAAGCTTCTTCCACCTACTTATCTTCCAAGCTCAGTTCAAGCACGGATGCCCATGTGTGGCTCCCCAGGAGACAGAGATCACAGCTCTCGCCACGGCGGCCCCATTGCACGTGCTCTTTTGTACCAGGAGGGCACGGGCTGTTCACACACATCCGCTGTGGATCACTCTCTTCCATTTTTTGAGGGTTTCTAAGTCTACATACACAGACACATAGACACAGAGGCGTTTGGCTTAAGCAGTGATGTGCACTGCTGGCGAGCTGTGAAAGGGCACTGGCAGAAGAGGTAATGATGCCCTCAACCAGGCTCCACACACCCAGAGCAGAGCACAGCAGAGAAGGTTGCCCTGCACTGTTCCAGCCAGTGCCTCTCGATCCTGGCCCAGAGTGGAGCTCAACAAACATTCCTTAATGAATATATGGCTCCTCCTCCTCTGTCTCCCATATGCCTTTTGTGACAATAGATGGTGCTGACACGCTCCTTGTCCTTGGAGTTGAGATGGTCAGCTACAGAGCTCTGCACCTGCCTCTCAGCCACAGAAAGGCAGTGCCGTGCCCATTGTACACACAAGGTGAGGGAGAAAGGTGACCTGCCTCACCAAGTGTCACCGGAATCAAAGGCATCAAGGCACCCAGCATGGGCCCTCTTCCTCTAGAGATCAGAGGTCTGTGTGGGTTCTGACGCTACACCCCATGGTCTCAGGGACTCAGGCCCCCTGTTTGCAGAACAAAGCTGTGGAGATGTGCGAATTTTAAGTACCTCTAGGTGCTGTCCTGTAATTCTACATGATAGTAGAGAAGGACTGAATTCAGAGACTGCAATCTCTCAGGAAGCCAGTCTCTTTCTGAGTCTCTCTCTCTCTCTCTCCACACACACACACACACACACACACACACACACACACACACGTACACACACACGCTGAGTCTGAAACTCCTACAGGGCTCTCTGGGGCATGACACGGATTGGGAGAAAATAGCTGCAAAATATATATTTGACAAGGAACTTGTATCGAGTCTGTATAAATAACTCTTACAACTCAATAATATTAAGACCAACAGCCAAATAGTTAAATATTTTAAAGTTGGCAAAATACTTGAACAAATAATTCACCAAAGATATATGGATGGCAAATAAGCACACAAAAAGATGCTCAACATCGTTAGTCATTAGGAAAATGCAAATTAAAGCCATAAGGAGATACCACTATACACCTATTGGAATGATTAAAATTAAATAGACTGATCATACCAAGTGCTGCTGAGGATGTGGAAAAACCAGAACTCTCATACGCTGCTGCTGGGAATGTAAAATGGTACAACCACTCTGGAAACACTTGAGCAGTTTTTTAAAAAGTTAAATATATATTTACCAAATGATCTAGCCACTCCACTTCACTCTTAGGTATTTACCCTAGAGAACAGGAAGGTATACATACAAAGACTTATACACAATTGTTCACAGCAGCTTTATTTGTAATAACAAAAAACTAGAAAAAAACCAAATGTCCATCAACAGATGAAGGGCAAAACAAATCATGGTTTACCCTTACATACAGTGGTGTACTATGTGTACTCAGAAGTAAAAAGGAATAAACTACTGATGTACACAATAACTTGAATCTCTAAATAATCATGCCGGGTGAAAGAAGCCAGACCCCCACCGCCTCCCAAAAAGTATATTCTGTATGATTCCATTTATACAAAATTCTAGAAAATGCAAAGTATTGATAGTGACAGAAAGCAGATCAGTGGTTGCCTGGACAAGGGAGGGGAGAGGGAGGCATGAGAGGAAGGAATTACAAAGGTGCAAGAGGAAACTTTGGGGATTGATGGATGTGTTCATTATCTTAATTGTGGTGATGGTTTCATGGGTTACATACTATGTCAAAACTTACCAAGCTGTACACTTTAAGTATGTGCAGCTTGATGTATGTTGTCTATACGTCAATAAAGCTGGAAGAAGGGGAAGGGGCAGGGGAAAGAGAAGAAGGCAGGGCAGCAGCAAGCAGGAGGAATCTTTCTGGGAAGCCTGGCACGTGCACGGACCTGGACGCAGACACACAGACGTACATGCACTGAGTATGAAACTGCCACTTGGCCTCCAGGGGAGTCCTAAGAGTCTCTCAACTCAGGATTCCATCTGTGAGAAACACCAAGGCTACTTGCCATTTGCTCATTATTTGTCCTGAGTACTTCCTGTGTGCCTGGCTTGCACTGGGCACTGGGGATTCAGAGATAAATCAAACATAGGCCTTGCCCTGGGCAGTTCATGCTATTGGCCATGGGGTAGCCTTCCCAAAATTCAGCCTAAACATTTAGCTTCATGCCCCAAATATACCAGCCAGGTTCCCTTCACAGGATCTATGAGAACTCTTCTTCTTGGACCCGATTTTGTTTCTAGCCTTGCCGCCTCTTGGGAGAAAGCTCATAACTCCAGCAGGATTCTGTCTGGTATCTGTGCTAAGCAGACATCCAAGCTGAACCCCAACTGATTTCTAATAACTGACTAATGAGATCTGAGTCAAAGTCTTCACAGAATTGCAGAAATTCAGGGCAGGAAAGAATCTGAAGGTTTCAAAGCCCAACGTCCATCTGATTGAAGCTCCACTTCTCTGAATAACATTCCTGTTCTGCTGTCACCCAGACCCAGTTTGAATACCTCCAGTGAGAGGGGAGCTCACTACCAACTGAAGATGTATCGGATCTTTGGAAAACTAGAGAAGTTATAAAGTTCTTTCCTTCTAACTGTGGATGGAAGGGTACTGGCATTTATTAAGCACCTACTGTGTGCTAAACCCTGTGCTGGGGGCTTTACACATATGGGATTTCTAATCTAGTTTAATTCTCTACCCAGCTTTGCTCCTATGAGGCTGGGGTTATGATTATGATGCCCATTTTTACTACTGAGGAAACAAAAGGTCAGAGAAATCAAGTGACTTGCCCATGGTCACAAAGTAAGTCCATGGTCAAGACCAAAATGGCAGTCCAAGCATGTCCAACTGCAAAGTCCACGCTCTCTGTTCTCGACCACTCAGAGGGCAGGGCGAGGGGTCTGACGCTGTCTAGGCTTGGATCGTGGTCTCCTTCATCTGAAGGCTAACCTCTGGGATTACTTACAATGGCGATCTCCTGCCAGTCCTAACAAACTTTGAAGCCCATCCTCTCCCAGGCACAGGCCCCACCCCCCTTCCTTCCAGAAGGAAGCCACAAAACAGAGAGTTGGCTCAAGGTGTCCTACAGCTCCAGGCTGGGCCTTGGGTACTGCCCAGCATGGGCTGCTCTCTGCAGGGCAGGGAATGGGAGGGCATGCAGGGTCAGGTGCTCTCTGTCCTCTGAAAGCACAGACCTTGGTCTGGTGACTAGGAGCCTGGGCTCTGGGAAGGAGCTGATGAAGAGGGACCCCTGAAAGATGGCATGTGAGCTGGGCCTTGAGACAAATGGGAACATGGGGAGACAGCAGTAGTGGTAGGAAGAAAATTTCAGGCAGAGGGAACTGGGGTGAGTAAAAGTAATTTAGGTAGAAAGGAAAGGCCCGTGGAGGGAATACTGCTGACCTGGGATAGAATGTGACCAAGGGTCCCTTAGGGACATTTCTTTTCTTTTCTTTTTTTTTTTTTTTGCAGTACGTGGGCCTCTCACTGTTGTGGCCTCTCCCATTGCGGAGCACAGGCTCCGGACGCACAGGCTCAGCGGCCATGGCTCACGGGCCCAGCCGCTCCGCGGCATGTGGGATCCTCCCGGACCAGGGCACGAGCCCGTGTCCGTGTCCCCTGCATTGGCAGGCGGACTCTCAACCACTGCGCCACCAGGGAAGCCCTAGGGACATTTGTGAAGTAACAAAATGCCTTTCTCTGCTCTTAGGCCAGCTGACTCCAATCAGGCCCAGGGCTGGTAATCTTGCTCGTAAGAGCCCAGCTAAGGGCTGAGGAGGGACGAATGGATACTCACAGGCCTAAGAGAACAGAAATAGGGAGAGAAAGAGGATGAAAAAGCAAAGGGAGAAAAAGGGGTGGAGGAAAGGTGGGCTCTGGAATCAGATATTTGGTAGCTAGGCCGCATATAACAGACAAGGTGCTTAAATTCTCTGTGACTCAATTTCCTCTTCTATAATAATACCTTCCTCACAGAGTGGTAGGAGGATGCGCTAAGTCACACATCCCTGCACCTGGGATGTGGTGTCCCTCTTATCATTCACCTGGACAAGGGTTGGGACCCAGTGGGCAGAGAAGCGATTGAGGCCATGCAGAAGAGGGGCATTTGTGGAGACATCTGCTGTATGCCAGGCCCTTTCAGCAGATCATTGCTCTCCTTTCAGGCAGGAATGATCGATCCCTCTTTGGTAGATGAGAACATGGCCCGGGGGTAAGACAATTTGTCTGAGGTCCCAGGCTAACAAGTAACAGAACTAGAGATGAGCCAGGCCTGACTCTGAAGCCAGGGATCACCCTGAGCAGCAAGCAGCCGCTAGGAGGCCCAGGTCGGCTTCAGCTCTGTGCCCCAAATGCGAGGAAGGTGGCCTTTGTCAGACGCTGCGGGCTTCGCCTCACTGCAGAGGCCACGTATGGCACACCTTTCTCCCAGGGAGCTCAATGTCCAAAGTCTGCCACCTCTGAAAGGGAGGGTGGGAGGAGGTGAGTGGTACAATGAAGAGAGGAGGGAGGGATGGCTTCGAGGTAGGAGGGGGATGTGGTGCCAAACCAGCCTCCTAATGAGGAAAGACCCTGGACTCACTGTGCCATTTCCGCCATTTAAAAAGCCCCAGAGAACAGGGGAATGCCCTTTGCTGAGAAGCACTAACCCTACAGCCCAGCTAGACTGGCGGGCTCACCACCCTAGGACTTGCTCACCTTACCCAGTCCTACTCCTCTCCCTTTTTTTTTTTTTTTCCTGTGGTACGCGGGCCTCTCACTGTTGTGGCCTCTCCCGTTGCGGAGCACAGGCTCCGGACG
>NW_021146830.1:21513-25000 GCF_002837175.3 Physeter macrocephalus
GGCTCCGGACGCGCAGGCTCAGCGGCCATGGCTCACGGGCCTAACCGCTCCGCGGCATGTGGGATCTTCCCGGACCAGGGCACGAACCCGTGTCCCCTGCATCGGCAGGTGGATTCTCAACCTCTGCGCCACCAGGGAAGCCCTCCTCTCCCTTTTCGCAGCCCTTTAGATCCTGCTCCAGCTCCTCCTCCAGGAAGCTTTCTCAGATAGCTCCAGCCTACACTTGCCCTTTCTCCTGGGGTCGCCAGTGGTACCCACTGCTTGCATCACCTGTGACCAGTCTTATACTAGAATTCCAGATCCTCTAGATTGTAAGACTGGCAAGCACAGCCATTCCAAACCCCATTGCATTGCAAGAACTCCTTCTAGAACATCCAGACCTATGTGAGCTGCCCAGAGATGAGGAGCTAGCTCTCAAAACATATTGTTTCCTTGCTAGATGGTTTTTCAATTTAGAAAGTTCTTCCTAGAACTGAGCCAAAATTTTCCTCCCTGGCTGGCACTTGTAAGTGCTGGTCTGGGGTCTGCCCCTCAGGGCATATGGAAGCCTGGGCTCTTTCCTGTGACTGAACTTTGAGTATCTGGAGACAACTATCTTTACCCTCAATGGCTACTATTCTGTCCCAGCAGTGTGGGAAGCCATGTCCAGTATGCCTAGATTGGGGTCCCAACCCTACCACTTCCTGGTTATATAACTCTGGCCAGTTCCTTCTTTCCACTAGTCCCAGCTTCCTCAATTATAAAAACTCCTAACCTCACCAGGTGGCACTGCCTCCCCTGTCGAATGTGGTAGTTTTATTGTTTTGTTCAGTAACCACTTCTTTAGCGGCAATATGGCTTAGAAGAAAGAACATAGCTTCGATGCCAAACTGACCAGCATTTAAGTGTAGGCTCTGCTACACAGCAGCTGTGTAACTCTGAACAAACTACTTCCTCTCTCTGAGCCTCAGTGTCCTCATCTATAAAATGAGGATAACATATGCTAAGTGGGTCTGAATTGTTTTGCTTCTTGTTTTCTCTGACCCATCTGTGTCTTGGCCTTTCTTCTGGATCTGCCCAATTTTCCAAGTTAACTATAATGCAGCTACCCTTTTATTGAGCCCCAGTGTGTGGCGGGCACAGTGCTGAGTGCTTCAGATGAGGATTCCATCCAATCCCAGTACCCCACTCTAAAGCAGGTACTACATGGCTAGTATCTTTTACTCAGAAGGCACACAACTGAACAGCAGCTGTTATTAATATTTCTAGGAGCCAGGCTCCATGTACCATCCATATATATTTATTAGCCTAAAAAGCTCCCTAAGGGGAGGGACCACATCTTGGGGCCTGCTTACAGAGCAGACACTGTACACACTGGCTGAATGAATGGATGGAAATACTTCTTTGCATTCTCCCACAGCAGCCCGGATAAAGCCTGACCACAGTAGGTGCTTGATGAATATTTGATTAACTAGAGCCACAAAAATGTAAACTGTCCTCAGTGGCTTTAGTCTGAATCCCAGAATGTCCTGAAAGCATGTCAGCGGGGCTCCTCCTGCTAATTAGGAACTCCTCTGAGGTCCTCCTCTGAGAAGGCTCCAGGCTTCCTCCACACTCAGATCCCAGCTTTTCCTCGGTGGTGGCTGTGTGGCAGACCTCTCTACAGAGAGACCACTTGCTGTCCAGACCTAATCACAACCCAGGCAGAGGTGGCAGAACCAGCATGGCTTCCAGAGAACAGGAAGCACCTCTCCCGCTGAGGAGCTGCCAGAGCCTCTCCTCACACCTGACTCTCGAGTGTGGCTTCTGTGCCAGCTCCACACGCCATCAGCCAAATTCCCTCTTCTGAGGCTGCCCAGCAAGCTTCCAGAGACCCTGTGGTAGGGAGGCCGACTAGTGACAGCTTCAAGGGGGCTCAGAGGTGCCTGGAGGCCTCAGTCTCTAGAGGCTCCACTCTGACAGTGCTGCCAGAAGGGAAGGGGCACTAATGGGGCCTTTGAAGCTGGGGGCCCAGAAGCAGAAGATCACAAGTGGCCAAAGTAATATGCTCCCTTGCCTCGCAGACAGGGCATCCCTGGCCCAGGCCTGCACTTCCAGCCTCGTTTCCCCTCTCTGCCCTCATCCTCAGGTGACATCTATGAGCACTACGCACCTGGCATCTAACACTGTACATCAGGGGACACAGACTGATGGCCTGACACAGACACACATTAATGGGTGCATTTTAAAGTGTTTCCTAGCTGGCCACATTAAAAAAAATCAAGAGATGTCACAAACATCCAGATTTCTTTCAAATGAGAAGATCTGACAACATGAGGTCCACGTTCTTGCATGGCAGCGGTGGCGAGAGCAGGCTAGCAGCCGCCTCTTTCAAGCAACACTCTCTAATTTGCTATCACCCCCAAAGAGCCCAACATAGACAACAGAGTTTGAGGTCCCTTGCTTTTCATGTTTTATCATGGCATGCGGACCTCCTAATGACCTTATGAGGTAGACAGCCTCATGTCCCCATTTTACAGATGAGGAAGCAGAGGCTCTGAGAGAAAAAGTAACTTGGCCAGGATTCGAACCCAAGCAGCCTGACTTCAGAGCCAAACACAAGGACACTGGTCTGCAGCAAAAGTATGGACAATGCAGTGAGTTTTTAATAAAGCAAAATGCATTCAGTTTGAAGGAATACTTTTTTCTGATTTTATATAGCCTTCTTACTTTGGGGCTAAAGGTATTAAAATGTTCTTTCTCTCACTATATGATAGTAATAGTAAACAGAACTAGTGTCATGTGTCTTTGCCTGGCAGAATAAAAAGTTGGCCAACCTAGGATACATTCCCAAATGTACTGATCTTTGAAATCTAAGTCTGAGGACCATTGCTCTGCTATACAGCCTTCTTATCACAGAATGATAGCATGTTTCTGCTATGCCTCCTGGTTAAAAAAAAAAAAACCCACCTCTATCTACATCTCATCCTATCTTTGAAGAGGTGGCTTTTGAACTGAGCTTTTCCCAAGCCCTCTCCCTCCAGCAAACTCACAGAGCATTTGTTCATTCCTCTTGTTATATTTATCTCATTCTTCCTCAAGTTACAGTAATCTGTATCCTATCCACTCTTGTACCCCCTAAAGTGGTTCTGGAACAGTGGGAAGAGTTACTGAATTATTAGCCAGTCAGCATTTGAAGAGCCCTTAGAGATCACCACCTCTGACTATCATTTTGCAGGTGTGGAAAAGCAAAGAGTCTCGCCCCAGGCCACCCAGGGAGTCCTGGCAGAGCTGAGGTGAGTCTCCCGGCCCCTTGGTGCTGGCTCTTTCCACTGCACCAGGCTGCTTCCCAGATGCTCCCTTTTGGTTGGCTCAGAACCTCAATTCAGAGGTGCTAGCATGTGACAAACACTTCATAAATATCTCTCCACTAAGCAGTAAAAAGCAGCCTGGGAACACAGGCCTCATCCTCTATAAGGGCCCTCAGCTCAAGCTTCACATCACCTGCATCAAACCTCCCATTCAGTGC
>NW_021146831.1:0-25000 GCF_002837175.3 Physeter macrocephalus
GAGGTCAAAGGAGCTGAGAGGGGTGACAAGATCAGAGCCAGGGCTCCTGGATTCTGTCCTACAGTCCTTAGGCTTTGTTGTCCTTTTCTTTGATCTGCTGGGGGAGTGACTGGGAGTCTTCAAGGAAGGGGCAAGAGATTGAGCCTTGGAAGCTTCCAGGATAACTCGCAGAAGGGTTTGTGTGTGTGTGTGTGTGTGTGTGTGTGTGTGTGTGTGTGTCTGTGTGTGTGTGTGTGTCTGTGTGTGGGTGTGTGTGTCTGTGTGTGTGTGTCTGTGTGTGTCTGTGTGTGTGTGTCTGTGTGTGTGTCTGTCTGTGTGTGTGTGTGTGTGTGTGTGTGTGTGTGTGTGTGTGTGGAGGAGAGGGGATGGCTGAAATTGTCATCTTCAGAGTCCTTCTGAGCCCAGAGAGATGGGGAGTAGATTCTCCAACCTTCCTCACATCTCTCCTCACTGAGTAAATGGGAAATAAAGCGACAGTTTTCAGACATCCCTCCGAGCAGTGTGGGTAGAGGGTGGTAGAAACAAATGCGGCTTCTAAATTCCAGGGTGTGCTCCCAGGACTTTGAAAGTTGAAAGGCAGTGGACCCTGACCCCACACCCAGACAGGCTGGGGAAGTGGGGTGGTCACCTGGGGTCTGCTTAGGCTCTCCTGGGATAGGGGACAGCAGCTTTGGCTTTTGCCAACTTCCCTACCTGGAGGCAGGGGCTTTCCCTTCCCCTATAGCCTAGCCAAACTGCCAGGAGAAGGTGGTGGGTTTAGAAGCCTGGGTCTGAGCACCTCAGTCCTGACCATATGTGATCTGGCCTCAGCCAATTCTCCTGGCTTTTGCCATCCTACTGACTCACTGTGACCAACCTTTCAGGTCAGAGTTACCCAACACCCCGCCTCCTGTCTCCCAGACAACTCCCAGTTGTTCTTCAAGACTCAACCTAAGGTCAGTCACCTCCAGTTAGAAAGCTGCTTCTAACCCTCCCCACCCCTGGATGGCTAAGGGACCTGCCTTGTGCTCTCACAGTACCCCATGCTTTCTTCTGCCACAGCCCTGATCACATCATGTGGAAATATCTCCCCACCTGGGGACCTGTCTCTCTCATCATCACGCTTGTAGCCCAGGACAGGTGCCCAGTGAGGGTTGATCGTATAAATCAATCTCTATGGTCCCAGGGCCCCTTCCTCCAGGAGGTTGGGTCCCTACCCCCACTCCAATCTAGAATCCAAGCCCCTGCTGTTCCTTCCTCCTGGGTATGGACAATCAATCTGGGTTCTCTAGAAGAACCCATGGCCAGGATGCTTCGCCCTAGACGAAAGTCCAGCCTTGACCTAGAACCGAGATGGGCGAACCAAAGGGGGCCCCTGGGCCTGGTCTGACTCCTGAGTGGAGGTCTGACTGGGTAGTTTTCCAGCTGCAGACATCAGTGGAGTGCACAGTTATTGAATGCTTGCTATTTGCCAGGACCTTTCAAAGACTATGTCTTATTTCATTTAACCCTCATAAAGAGTCTCCAAGATAAGCATTAATACCTCCAGTCTGCAGATGAAGAAACTGAGGTTTGGAAGAGGTTAAAGAATTTGGCTCAAGCCATACAGCTGGTAAATGTCAGGAGACACAAATTCAGAGGTTGTGCCATCTACACTGTACTTCTCTGCCCCCAGATCTGGCCCAACCCTACCCTGGATACCCTGAGCTGTACTGGCTGCTGAAGCAGCAGGCTGGGTGCCCATTCCTGTCCCCGGAGGAGATGACGCCTTATCAGGGAGCTGCAGGAAGCTGGGAGCTGTGTCTTCCACCACCTTCCAGGCAAGTGCCTCTCAGCTGGCCAGCGGGGCTCTTTGCCCACCTCATCCCACTTCCAGGATGCTGGGGCCAGGGAGGGGAGCAGTTGGAGGCCTCCCTTGAGCAAGGGAGCAGCGTGCCTATTTACATTTGACGACTTCCCACCTTCCTCTGCAGCTATTTCTGAAGGTGGGAAAAACAACATGACTTAAAATGCACAGAGGTTTTGAGTGGGGGTGTGTGTACACTGACACGTAAAACTCAGGGCAAACAGACGTGCACACCCGCGTCCACGTGCAGAGGGGAGCCTGGAGTACTCAGCAGCCCAGGCCGGTGAGCGGCGGTCAGGAAGAGTGGGGGGGGACTCTGCCGTGTGCTATGTGAGTGGAGAGGCAGCGGGGACAAGCTGAGTGCTGGGATGGCCCTGTCACGGAACCAGGGCTGTGGTCCTGCCACACGTACACACCAGAGGCTCCTGCCTCCTGCCCAGGCCTCACCCAAGAAAGTAGAACCCACCAGCAAAGAGATCTCGCTATTACTTACCACTTCCTACCAGAGCACCCTGGGGAAAGTCCACTGCTCTGAGCATCTGTTCCTTATGTGTAAAATGAGCCTGTCATTAGGATTAAAGGAACTGGGTGTGGTGCACACAGAGAGCTCAGCAAGGCTTAGTTCTCTTTCATCTCCCAGAGTTGGGAGGCTCCCCAGCTACAGGACTTCTTAGTGGGGGATAGAAGTTGGATCCCAGGACTCAACAAGCCCCTATTAAGCTTGCCCACTGTGGGCCCAGTGTCGCCCCCAGGTGGGATGGGGAGCTGTGAGCAGGACTAGATAAAACGTCACACCTTTAAGAGTGCCACTCTGGCAGGACCAAACATGTAAAATGATTAGGAGAGCCCAAGACAGTTGGTAAGGGGAGAGGAGGCTGCAGTGGGTGGAGAGGGCCTTCAGACCTTGCCCGAGCCCCAGGCTCCTCCTCCAACACCTCTGTCCTGGCACCTTTGTCCTACCGGTGCTCAACTGTACGGATGGGATCGAGAAGCCATTTAAAAGTTCATTAAAAACGTCCAGAGATTCGCCTTTCCCTCCACTCCAGGCTCACCCTCCTCCTTGCCCCTGTGGCTGGGCTCGGGGGGCGGGTGGTGAGCCAGAGCTCCAGCCCCTCAGCCAGGAGCCTCGGGCTGGGGCTCGGCATCCAGAGGCCCAGAGACGGGCAACAGGCTGGATGACTCATGTTTGTACGCACCTCTGGTCCCAAGGCTTGGCAAAGGCCCAGACAAGTCCTCCCCTCACTGCTGAGCACACAGCCCCTTCCAAGATAGAACTCAGAGCTGCCCACTCACCTGCCATCACCACTTAAGGCTGTCTTGCACATGGCCCACTCACGCAGGCTTGATTAGCAATTTCTGCTGGGAGCCGGAGCTGCAGAGAAAGCTAATTGTCTTTTATCTATAATCTCCCGGGGTGAGCAGGAGTTCAAACTATCACGTGTACGTTTTCCCCAACTGGATTTCAAGCTCTTTGCAGTAGGGGCTATGTCTTGCATGCTTTTTGTGTTCCCAGTGAGCCAAGTGTAGGATTGAGCACGCAGAGGGTACTGGTGAGTGGATACAAATTGTGAAGTGTGTAACTCTCCCATCAACCCTGTGTGCAGACAGAGAAGGGATTGTTTAGTCTCACTTTACAGGGGAAGCAACTGAAGCAAGGAGAGGTTAACTGACACGTCAGAGTTTGCACAGCTTCTGACGTGGTGGGGTCGGAATTCAAACCCAGGTCTTTGACTCTGTAACCTGCCCCACCAGCCCAGCCAAGGTTCACTGCCTGGCAGCTCAACGCCCGCCTTACAGGAGCAGAGAGCAGGGCTGGTGGCCCAGAATGCCTGCTTCAGGTGCCACACATGGGGAAGACCCTGTTCCTCTGAGTGCGCGGCTGGGCCTGGAAGCACAGGGACAGACAGAGCCAGCAGGCTGCACAGAGACCTCAGCCTGCCTTCGGATTGGGGGCTGGGTGCTCCTCTTTGTTCAGGGACAGCTGGAGCCATGACCGTCAGTGACAGGGGAAGCAGGGTTGCCCACTCCAGGAGCAAAGTTTCTCTTGGAAGGGCTGGCTCTGCAAGCCCCAACGGACCCACCTCCTCCCGGCAGCGGCTCTGGATTTAGCAGAAAGTATGGAATTGATCCTGTACACTCCCCGTTAAACTCCAACCCTTGGCAAAGCCCTAAATAAGAATTTTGGAGAAGCTGACGTCTCCCTTTCCTCCATCTCTGGCCCTGCCCCCAGTACAGTCCCAGGCTCCTGCCAGCACAGACAGCGTTGCTCCTCCAGGTGGCTGGTGGATGCAGAGCCTCTCCCTCCCCCAACTCCACTCCCCTCCCCACAGCCTCTGCCCAGCCCGCCCTGAGCTGGGAGCCCTCCGGAGGGAGGAACGGCGGCAGTGATCAATTGCCTGGCCTTCGTTGCTGTTTCAGTGCCAGGTCCCCCTGAGCTGCGGAGACAGATGGGCAGCATAATTGAGTGTAGCACTGATAAACTCCGGCCTCCTCACCAGCAGATAAGCGCTGGGTTGGGGGATGCAGAGGTCGGGGAGGCCGTCGCTCCATCTGTACACCTGGCCTCCGCTCCTCCCGAGAGGTGAGCATGGCCCCTCACTCCCACCTCTCATTTAATCACAGACAGCCAGGACCTCAGAGCTGGAGGAGACCTCAGCATTTATCTAGTCTTCCAGAGTCTGAATTCCATAAATAACTTATGCAAAGGAGGAGTGGTGGCGCGGAAGGAGCCTGGGCTCTGTGATCAGAGTCTGAGTCTGGCTCTGCCGCTCACTGTGTGACCTTGGACAAAGTTAGACGACCCAAGCTGGGAAATGAGGATGAGACCCTCTCCCAGAACTGCTGTGAGGAGTCAGGATGCAAGGTCTATGACGTGCCTGTTAGTTGCCTTCACTGCCCCCTTCACCTTTGCCTCTCCTCCCATCTTAGCCCCTACTTCTCATCTCTCACCTTTCGTCGTAAACTTTTTCTTTCTATTATGGTATAACTTATGTACAGGAGAGTATATAAATGGCATGAATCCCAAGTGCACAGCTTGATGAATTTCTACCTTAGTAGATACCAGTACAGCCACCACCCATAGCAAGATATAAGCATTTCCAGCCCTCCCGAGGTTCCTATGTGGCCCTTCCCAGTCAATGTCCAGCCCCCACCTGGAGTTAACCATTGTCCTGACTTCTGTTATCATCAATCAGTTTCATCTTTTAAACCCAGAATTCCCCTTCCTTCTCCATCGCAACTTGGAACCAGGGTCTTTGGAAACAGTTGACTCTGGCATTAGGGAACGCCAGAACCTCAGACCTGAAATTCACTTAATTCATCCTCCTGCTTCACAGTGGCTATAGCTTCTCAGGGTCTCACACTTAGTCAGTGATCTCCAGGAAGGGGGACTGATTCCTCTTATTCCTCTTTCTTGTTTTACAATTCCCATATCTACAAATTGCTCTATGCCCTAGGGTCCCCTCTCTGGTTGGAATCCTATGACTTGGGCCTGTGAGTGTCATGCTGCCTTGAGGCAAGAAGATGGCAGGATAAACTCCTGGCAGCCCTTCCCCAAAGCCCTGCTGGGTCTTGGCCACCTCCTGGGGCAGCATTACTGGCCCCTTTTTGTTGCCAGACCCCTAGGTATTCTGATTACAGAATCTGGGGCACCAGGCAGAGGACAGATGGGGGAGTGACCAGGAAGGAGAGACCCAGACTCACTTGGAACTGCCCCAGACCTCTCCACGGGCCCATTTCAGAGGCGCCTTGCACTCAACTTGTCCCAGGCCCAACGTCTCCCACCAAACCTGCTCAGGAGGCACTGCCATCCACCAGTCTCCAAGACTGGAAATCTCCGCCATGGTGACACGCCCCTCTCCCACCTCACACACACCACAGTGCTCACGCTAACATTCCCTTTTCATTTCTTGTCTTGACTCTCACAGCAGCCTCCTCACCCCTGAGTGACCCTCTCATTCCCAGGCACCTCATGCTCCTCCTAGACTAGACTTGCTATTTCCTTCTCCTCCTCGGGCCTCTCACTCAACCAGCAAAACCCCTCCCCAACTTCAACGATCAAACTCCTCTTCAGCCATAAAAACCCAGCCCAAATGCCACCTCCTCTGTGACATGTTCCCAGAGGCCCTCCTAGAAGGGTGGTTACACCCACCGCAGTCCCGGAAACTCTGAACAGACCTCCAGGGTAACAGCACCTTCCTTATTGTCATTCTGAGAGCCTGTGTTCTCAACCAGGCTGTGAGCTCCTGGAGGAAAGGATGGTTTGTTATTTATTTTTGTCTTCTCAGAGCCTAGTGCAGTGCAGAATTTCCTGGTAAGGGTGGGACGTGTTCTACAGCCATGAACTATGAATCGCAACCCCTTAGTGGGTCATGAAAACAGTTTAAAGTGGATAACAATGTACATTAAAAAAAGAAATAGAAAATAGATCGCCTTGTATGTAGCTAGACTAAGCGTTGTTTTGAGAAATTTTTCCCCTCTGTTTTACACACACATACACACACACACACACACACACACACCTGTGTACAGACAGATGTGATGCAAAATCATGCATTTTTGCCCTTGAGTCGCAGCTATAAAAGCTTGAAAATGATGAGTCTGCAGAGCCTCTCTCTTTGAGTGAGGTGAGTCCCTTCAACTCTAGTTGATGCCGCTGGAAGGATGACATAAATCAAAGTGTCAGAGGGAAGATACGACGCCCCCGAGTGCCTTCTATGTGCAGGATTGCTATTTGCTGGCCACTCTAGAGATACCTCATCCTGTCCTCCCAACAACCCTGTAAGTAGGTACTTTTTAGAAGAGAAACCTCAAGCTCAGTGGAGACAAGGGATCAGACCCAGGTCCCGCAGCTAGAATGTGGAAGAGCCTGAGTGTGAACCCAGCTGTGTCTCACACACCAGCCCTTTCTGTTTCCATGATTCTGGTGCCAGAAGCTGAATTCCAAGAGTGGAGGGTACTGGGGAGACTGGAGGAGAGAAGGGAGGAACATGAGAGGGCATCTCCTGGTGAAAGGATGAGGTTTCTTTTGTCTACCCTTGCCCTCCCCTCCCCTCTGGAGTGAGAAGAGTCCGTTCCAGTAAAAACCCTTTCCTGGCCCGGGAGGGAAGGGACTTGCTCCCAGGAAGAAATATCTACATTCCCAGGTCTCTGGACTGGCCCTGGACAGAGGGTGTTGCAATTCTACTGCCTGGAAGGGAGCCGCCCTCGTTATTTCTTAAGCAGGAGTGGAGGGCGCCAGTAGGTAGCCCACCGTCATTTTTGTCTGGTTGCACTGCACCAAAGAGGCTTCAGGGGAGTGGAGCCAGCTTTGCAGGGCCCTGGAGAGCAGCGCCAGGCTGAGCTCCACCGCCACACGCCGCCAGTCTTCTGCTGACTGATCTGCCCTTCCTCAGGAGACCTTCTCTGACCCCTCCATGCCTCTCCTGGGCTCCTCTGGTGCCTCAGCGGCCCTCCATCATACACTGGCTGTTTACTGAAGTCTGTCTGTCTCTCCCTCCAGACTGTGAGGCCCTCAGGGGAAGAACTGTGCTCCAAGTTGCCAGTTGCTCCAACAGTCTGGCACACAGTAGGAGCTCAGAAGATACCTGCGGAAGGAGAGAAAGAAAGGCAAGGAAGGGCAGGGCACGAGAACAGAAGGGGGCTGGTTGCTTCAGAGCTCCTGAAGAGCAGGTGGACCTGAGTCTGGCCTCGTGAAGGAGACCCAGAGCGCACCTCCTGTAGGCACGCACCCGGGCTCCCCTGCCCTGGCTCTGGCCACTGCACGGCCACTGTAGCCCTTCCCTTGATGGAGAAGGCACTTCTGACTTAACTTTCTGCCTCTGGATTCCACCCTACGATGATCCTCCCCCTCAGGCGCCCCCTCTGGAAATCCTGTGGACACTCTGAGATCTTAGGTTAGCGGTTCAAAGGAGGGCTTTGGAGTCGGCTCCGCATCCGAATCCTGGTGCTGGCTGTATGACCTCGAGCATCCTTACTCAGATTCCTCCTCTCTAACGCGGGGAGAGAGCCTACCTCATGGGGGGAAATCTGCAAGAATGATGCCTGCTAAGTGCCTGGCGCTGACTGGAGCGCTCTTCCCTTTTCATCTACCTCGGTTTGTCTGAGGCACAGTCCCCGGCTTCCAGGCCACCTGTGTACCAGGCCCGCACCAGACGGCCTGTCCATGGTCATGTGGCCTCTAACGCAGGCAGCCTCTCCTAGGAACCCTTCCATCTCAGTCTGACACTCCTTCCTGACGGAGCTGCCCTTCCTGGGTCAACTTTAAGCACTCCCCGGGGCCTCCAACCAGGGTCCAGTTCTAGTCTTTAGGACTCGAGAAGGCTCTAGAACTCAGTTCATTTACAGATCACCAATGTCTGATACACTCTCACCCAACAGCTCACTCTTCCTGCCTTAGGTGAGCAGCTCCTCTGTTTGCCCAGGTGCTCCTTGGAAGGGTCGAGAGGGCCCCTCCTAGCAGAGCTCTAAATGTCCCAGCTTGACCGCAGCCTGCGGACATTCCACACTGGCCACGGGCGCAAGCCAGAGGGGCAGCCAAGCCCAGCTACTGACCTCGAGGCTCTCCCGCCTCTCTCCCTATAATTCTCCCTGCCCTTCCTAGAATTAGCTGGGGGTGCTGGGCAGACCCTGCAGCGTTCTTGAAAGGCTCCCTCCTGCAGTCCTTCAGACACAGTGGATCTCTGGGAGTTAGGTGCAGCGGAAGGAGAGGGAAGGCTTCAGATAGATGCAAGTCATGCTCTTTCCTGCCCCCGTGCCTTTGCACATGCAGGGGCCGTGCCCAGAAGTCCCTGTCACCGCTTGTGCATTCCCCTCTCTGAAGTCTTCCCTGAGCACCGCCCACGCCCCATTAATCAATCCCTTGCTTCTCCTGCCACATCCTTGAAGAACCCATAGCCACCGTGATGCTCAACTCCCCTCTCAGACCGTGAGCCCCTCGAGGGCAACTCTGTGACTCATGAGCCCAGAACTAAGAGTGAGAGAAGCACCAAGGCATGGTGGGGGTGGGAGGAACGCCTGGGGAGAGGGTTTGGGGCCTGGGTGGCTGAGGAGAAAGAGGCAGAGCAAATGGGGAACAGACCAGTTAAACAAGGAGAAAGGCCAAAGCTCTTCTAACGGAAAAAGAAAATGAAATCAGAATGAAAATTGATGAGGCGGAGAGAAAAGGAGACTCGTTTCATCAGCAGGTTTGCCAGATGAAGCTCAGAGATAAATCACGAGGCGGAAGGAGCCTTGGTCTCGGTGGCTCACCGCCTTCTCCTTCTGTCAGCTGTCTCGGGCAGGCCTGAGAGATAAATGGCTGCAGCTGAGGCCCCGCAGTGGGTTTTTTTTCCATCCCCAACCGCAGGAGGAATGGCCTGTCCGTCCTCATCGCCTCCCGCAGGCCTGCCCTGCCCACGCCTTCACGCGCTCCCCGTCCCGTGGCCCCCCTCTCCCCCTGCTCCCCTCCTCAGTCCCGCTGACCTCTCCCTCAGCAGCACCCCCATCACCCCTCCCCAGCTCGGGGTCAGGCCTGTGGAGAGCATTTGTCAGAAGCCCTGTCCAACCTTCTGTGCCCCTATCCAGCTTCTCTGAAGTCAGGGTGGGAAGGAGAGGTCAGGGCATGAGAACTGGCGGGAGAGGACATGGGACAGGACAGGGCTGGGTTCTAGTTCTGGCCTGGGACAGACCTTGGAGTGTGTCCTCTTACTTCTCTAGCCCTTGGGCTCCTCATCTGTGAAATGAGGAGGCTGGGCTAGAGCAGTGGTTCTAAAGCTGAGGTCCCTGGACCAGCAGTATCAGCATCACGTGGAAACTTGTTAGACATGCAGATTCTCAAGCCCACCCCAGACCTCCAGAATCAGGAACTCAGAGGGTGGGGCCTAGTTACCTGTGTTTGAGGAAACCATCCAGGTGAATCTGATGTATGTGCATGGAGAATCACTGGGCTAGATAACCTCCAAGGACCCTCCAGATGAGATTAGAATTCTGTAAACGAGGAGAACATTGCCCGCTAGGAACGCTCAATTAAAACTACGTGGGGACTTCCCTGGTGGCGCAGTGGTTAAGAACCCACCTGCCAATGCAGGGGACACGGGTTCGAGCCCTGGTCATAGAAGATCCCACATGCTGCAGAGCAACAAAGCCCATGCGCCACAACTACTGAGCCTGCACTCTACAGCCCACGAGCCACAACTACTGAGCCTGCATGCCACAACTACTGAGCCTGTGCACTAGAGCCCGGGAGCCACAACTACTGAAGCCCGTGTGCCGCAACTACTGAGCCTACGTGCCTAGAGCCCGTGCTCTGCAACAAGAGAAGCCACTGCAATGAGAAGCCCGCCCACCGCAACTAGGGAAAGCCTGCAAGCAGCAACGAAGACCCAGTGTAGCCAAAGATAAATAAATAAATAAAAAGCTATTAAAAAAACAAAACAAAACCTATGTGTATGATGAACTCCTTATCATTATCCTGACAGATAAGAGTTGAGTTTTCCAGACCCCTCTCACCTTCTCTGTCCCAGCCACAAGGAAGCTCTCTACCCAAGAGCATTAATAGAGCCCTGACTGTATGCTGGCGCTGTGAGGGGATAGGGATACAAGGTCATGGGAAGGGCAGGAGGGAGTCACAAATTTAAAAACAAAACAAAACACTCTACTAAAGTATGATAAGAGTTGTCACAGAAGTACTTACCAAGGGCAACAGGGGCATAGTCTGGAGGAGAGAACACAATTCTGTGAGGAAATTTCTAGAAGTCATTGAATTATACACTAAAAATGGGTAGATCTGTTGGTATGCAATGTACTTCAATAAAGTTGTTTTAAAAAAAACCTCCTAGGGAAGTGTTGTCTAGGTCAGCAGATGCAGATGGTAAAAAACTATTCTATACATACTGGGGACACCAGGAGCAAAGGTGCTGGGATAAAAATGGTGAAGTGAACTCCAAGAACTGAGTGGTCCGCCTTAGTTTCCAAGAGTGTAGGTGAGGTTGAAGAGGCTGGAGCAGCAGGCTGGAGCCAGAACAGTCTGGGCGTGATATTGGAGGTAGAGGGCAGCCAAGAGGGCATCTAAGGCAGTGACTACCATGGCCATCAATAATATCCATTATGACTGGATGCACCACCTTGCAGTTTAAATTCTTCCATCTCCACGATCCTGTGTGATATTCACAATAGCCTTGCAACGTCATAGATGCCATTATCCCCATTTGAATGGAAAAGATATTAAGTGACTTGCCCAAGATCATACAGCAAACAAGTAACGGAGCCAGGGCTAAAAGACAGTGTGCTTCCAAGTCCAGACTTACTTTCTCAGTGGGAAGGCAATGTTAATAATGGTAGACATTGACCAAGGACTGCCTATGAGCCAGGCCTTGGGCTGGGCTCTGAAATGAGTGGTTGCACTCAATGCTCAAAACCACAGTAAGATATGGGGATTACTAGCCCCATTTCACAGATGTGGAGGACAGGTAGGTACCTTGCACAAGAACATCTAGCTGGTAAAGCCGGGACTCAGACAAGGTCTGGCTGGCTGCCTGCCAAAGCCCATGCTCTACACTCCGACCCCACATCACCCTCCTCCAGTTCCCACCCTGCCCAGCTCTCTTCAGGCCCAGAATGGAATGGGAGATTTCCAGCTGACTTCTTATTCAAATTCCCTTGAGCCTGGGCCAACCCAAGAGAAAGAAACTGGCCCCCAGCCTAAGCTGAACAGCCCTTCTTTAAGGGAAGGCCCTTTCCAATCTGAGCCCCACACACCCGCTGGGGGACCAGTGCCTTCCAGGGCCCAGAGCCCAGTGGATAGAAGCACTTCCATCTCATGATCAATAACAGGCATAATTCAGTGACTGCAGCAAGTACAAAGGAGTGTAGGTTAAATCAATATTTAGAAGCTTCGAAATGAAACTAATTAAGAGCAAGCCTTAATGATTTTTACTGCCTGGGAATAAAAAGGACAAAAAGCCTGCCCATATTTCATGAGTCCACCTTAGTAGCTTGTAATCATTTGGGAAGAGCAGAAGATGAAAAGCGCTCCCCGCCAGCCCCACTTTCTGCATTGCAGGAGAGGGGAGCACCTCGTCCTTGGGAGCAGAAGACGAGGAGGAGAAAATGAATGGGATGGAGCCCAGGATGCAAACCGCATTGTGGAAGGCCACTGGCTTAGGTCAGGGATCCTTACGGATTGAACTGTGCCCCACCCCCTCCAAAGATACAGTGAAGTCCCACTCCCAGAACCTGTGAACGTGACCTTAATTTGGAAACAGGGTCTTTGCAGATGTAATCAAGTAAAGATGAGGTTATACTGGGTTAGGGTGGGCCCTAATCCAATGACTGGTGTTCTTATAAGAAGAGGGAAATTTGGACACAGACACAGAGACACAGGAAGAATTCAATGTGGTGATGGAGATGGTGATTGAAGTGCTGCAGCTGTGAGCCAGGGAGGCCAGGACCAGAGCCTGGGAGAGGCAAAGAAGGAGTCTCCCCTACAGGTTTCGGAAAGACCACGGCCTGGTCCTGCTGCCCTTCCGACACGCTGATTTCAGACTTCTAGACTCCCAGAACCTGAGACAATCGAGTTCCTGTTATTTAAGCCATCCAGTGCAGTTTGTAGTACTTTGATACGGCAGCCCCAGTCAACTCATGCTGGGATCCTGGATTCTGGTTCCCACTCTACCACTTCCTAACTGTGCAAGGTTGGCAAAGTGCTTAACCTCCATGAACCTCAGTTTTCGCCTCTGAAAAATGGGGATAAGACTAGTTCCTTCCATTTTTCTGTCCAGAGATCTGGTTCAGATCTAATGAAACCATGAGTGTGAAATATGCTATGAGCTGGGAGTGCTACACAAATACCACCTAGGCTCACTGCTAGTGGAAACAATCTGGGAACGACTCAGGAGCTGTCAGATGGGCAGGAAGTTCCTTGCCAGCTCACAGGGCTGTGATCCAATCAGATCACAGGTGTGAGGTGTCTTTGCCTCATGAGAGATATTATATACATGAAGAGTATTTCTACTGTCGTTCTCAACAGAGATTTTATTTGTTGCCCACTTGGTCCTAGTTTTCTCATCTGTAAAATGAAAGGGTTGGACAACATTATTAAGGTTTTTTTCAGCATCAATTCCTGGGCTTATTCATATACACATATTAATATACATTTGATATATCTACTTAAAGTAGTATATCTTAGCATCCCAAACCTCACTCTCACTCCAGCAGCCCAGAACGATGCAGAGGGGTGCCAGCTAAGTACTGTGGTGAGAGACAGGAGTGCTGGGATTTTGCATCGCTTTGCCCTCTACTGCCTGGGTTAAGAGAGGAACCAGAGCACTTTCCTCTCTCCTCCCTCAAGCTTACCAGGCATGAAAGGAACAGGAAACCACGCAGGCAGCAAATAAAATCTCTATCGATCATGGGATGGCTGGCATCCCAAGTCCGGCTGGCTCAGAGCCGTTCATCTTAAATAAACGTTCCTAATGATCCACTCATACTTAATGCTGGAGCTGTCTTGTTAAAGTGCAACGGAACAGGGTGGCTAAATGTGGGGCTGCTGCCTCGCTGTCGGGGCCTCTTCCAGGTCTCCAGGGGGGGATAAGGTTCTCAGGTGGCGTCTCAGAATTTTGGAAGGAGCTGCACCTTGCAGCAGTGGGGTTCTCAAATGTGGGGACCCAGCTAGCTTCCTGCCATATGACAACCAACATTCTTCCCAGATGTGTATCAGTGTGGTGCAGGAGCGTCTGTTTGCACGCCGCCCTCACAGGAAGGGAAACATCAGCAGCATCAACATGATAACCACCACCACGGTGCTGTCACCCGAGATTTACCAGCACGGTGGTCACCCCACCTGCAGCACACCATCTCTATCAATATCCCCACCCCACTGTCATCATGTCCTCAGCTGTGATCACTAAGACCCCCTCGCTCACTGTCACCACCACACATCACTCTGAACACCCTCCACTAGCATCACTATCCCTCTATCCACTGCCGCCACAATCCTGGTCACCATAGTACCCTGATCATCATAAGAGAACGTGTTTGGCTTCATCTCTGTGACTTATTCAATATCTGAAACAGATATGGATTTTGCCATTGGGACATATGAGACCTTATAAGGCTAACGTGAGAATGAGTGGATTCACATGTACCCAGAGATCCATCCTAACAGAAGCATAAACGTGGACGTGTGATGTACACACGGAGGGCACCGGGGGGAAGGGGAGTGGGGTTGGAAGGATAGGCAGGGGACAGGTCAACCAGAGCTCCACATTCTCCTTAGGAGAAAAAAATTACAATCCTTTGTCTCCTGTCATCTCTGTTTTCCAACTCTGGCTGCACCTAAGATTCATATGGGGATCTTTTAAAATATACTGATGCCTACATCCCACTCCAGACCAGTTAAAATCAATCTCTGGGGGTACAATGCAGGCATGGAATTAAAACTCCCCAGAATTTCTTTGTATGTAAATTTTACATCAAAAGGAAAACAAAACTGTAGAATAAAGTTGAACGCCATAGTTGTTAAAGTATTTAGGGAAAAGTGTACTAATGTCTGCAATTTACTTTAAAATGCACCAAAAATAAGATGGATTAATGGATAGACGGAAAGAGATGTGATAAAGCAAGTCTCTTAAAAGGTTAATGGTAGAATCTAGGTAGTGGGTATATTATTGCTCACGGTAAAATTCCTTCAACTTTGCTGTATATTTGAAATTTTTCATAATAAAATATTGGGAAAAATATCCAGCTGGTGTTACTGTGAAGCTAGGGCTGAGAAACACTGCATCTAAAGGAAAAATCCATAAGCAAGTGAGTTTCTCTTTCCTCCGCCCTCCATGTGTGAAAAAACATACCCCCTTTCTCATCAAACCAATCAGACTCTCATCCAGTGTTACCCACCCTTCTTGGGTCTCATCACACATAGACAAGTGGATTTGGATGGTGCACCAGGGGAAAGGGAGGCAGCTGCTTGCTGTAGGAGCGGGTGGCTAGGGAGACACCTGGCTGCCCAGGCCTCGCAGGGCTGGGCCTGGGACCCACTGCCATACCAGTTGGCCAGCTCTGTTCTGCTCAAATGGCCCCGAGTCTCCTCTTTCTAAAGCCTCGGCTCAGCATTCTTAGCAAGGATTAAATCCTTTCCCAGGAAAACCAGACCAGAGTCTATTGCAGAGTGTGAGTGTGAGTGTGTGAGTGTGTGAGAGAGAGTGTGTGTGTGTGTGTGTGTGTGTGTGTGTGTGTGTGTTGGATACTGCAGGCAGGGGCCAGGCCCCATGTCTCATCTGTATGCTCCTCCACAGCTGGCTCGTCCTGTCGGGGGAGTGCCATGGCAACACCGTGCTCTTTAAACACAGGAGTTTGTGCTGCCATCGCAAAGCAGCATTAGGCAATTTAATTAAGGAGCTGGCAGCAGACAAACTTTGTGAGTTAAAGGCATTTTATTAAATCCCATTGTATTATACAGCTCAGTTCCCCCAGGAGCTGCAGAGCTGGGGGAGGACAGAGGAGAATTTGCTGGGGTTTCTTTTCTCTTCTTTGCTTTTTTCTGGCCTCCTTTCTGCTTCATAAATGCATTCACTGAACGTAGGGGGACCCCAACTGTGACTGCCTGCTCCCCCCAGCCCAAGCTTCAGGCCCTGGCATAAGGTCTGCTGGCTGCAGTCTGGGCGGTATGATCGCCAGCACTGACCCCGTGTGTGTGTATCACCATTCACTGGGCACTCTCAGTGCGTTATCTCAGGGCCAGGCCTCCAAGCCGAGCTTCAGTATCCACTCGGCACCAAGCTCAGTGTTGCAGGGTCTAAAGGGTCTATGCAGGGTCTCATTGAATCCCCCCACACCCTCGGAGTAGGAACTTCTGGCAGCCCCATTCTACAGATAAGGAAAGTGAGGCTTACAGATATTATGAAGCCTGCCCAGGATCTTGTAAGTAGTACGTAGCAGAGAAGCAAGCCCAGACAGGCTGACTGCAGAGACCAAGGTTCACAACGTTGCTCCCTGTTTCCTCTTAAGGTTGGTGATTTTTTTCCTGTTTCAACCTTCGGAATGGGTTCCACTCCAGGCGCCCAACTAGGAAAATAATTCCAGGGTGAAGCCGGGGTGGGATTAGGCATTCTCCAGGACCCTGACCTCCTAACCCACCACACCTAGAATGTGTGAATATGCCTCGCGAAAGGTCACACCCAAGCGCTGAGAACATGCCGGCACATTCAGTGGGTCCAACCTGTCCTCCTGGCCGCCTCAGGGAGACTGTCTGGCTTGGACCTGAAGTCAAGTCCATCTCCTCTAAGGACCAGAGGTCAGGAAACCAGATGAAAGACCGTAGGCTGCTGTGGCTGGATGTGGGGAAGAACTTCCTGGGAGAGAGAGAGGTTGAAATAAAAAAGGCATGTCTTGCCAAGAAACTTGCATTTTAGCTCATCTGCCCCAAGAGGGAGCCCACCCAGGCTCCTGCCTCCCGGCTGCGGAAGCGTGTCCGGGGCTCGCACGCCTGCCAAGGATCCCACCCTGAGGCCTCCCTTCCCTGGCAGCCCTCTCAGCTCCTGGCTTGTGAGGGTCCCTCCTGTGCGAGCAAGCCTAGGGGAGTCCAGCCCAGCCCCAGCAGCTCTGGGGAGGCCCACTGTTCCCCTGGGATCCAGCTGGCCCCTGGGCCACAGGGCCTCCCTCCTCAGCCTCTTCAGGTGCCCAGAGCTGTGCCAGCAAGGGGCGAAACGCCTTTCACTCTGCAAACGTTCACCGAGCTCCACCCAGTGCCTGCCCTCCAGACCTATAGACAGTTCTCTTGGGCTCAGTTTCCTTAATCCTAAACTAGGGGCAATGGCATACACCTTGTCCCGCTAAAACAGATGCAAAACAATTAGCTAATTTCATTACGGGCTTTTTCTCTGCCAGGGACTTGCCACTCATCACTTCTTTTAATCCTTAGATGAGGGAACTGAGACTAAAAGAAGCCAAGCCTCGGGCCCAAGCTCATACAACTAGGAAGGGGCAAGAACGAGTGTTCTTAACAACCCCATTTTATATATATATAAACTTATACATATGCATGTATATGCATATGTAAGTATATATATGTATATACATGTATATATAATTATTACATAATTATATATAAATAACAGCATTGAGATATAATTCATGTACCATAAATTCAATCACATTATATTTGAAAAATAAATTTAATGGCTGGATTTGCCACCAAGCTTAAGGATGTTTTACCGTTACCCAACAGGAAGCTCCTCTTGGAAGGTGCATTCAGCAGTCTCAGCAAAGGGAGCCAGACGAGTCCAGCCACGGGGCTCCTCAGGAGCCAGCTGTGGGGCCTGTGTCTTCTCCCAGCCTCCACCTCTTTTCTTAACGCACCCCCCCTCTTCTCACCCCTCCCCGACTTTGCTCTTCATCCATCACCATCCTCTCCCCGCCCCCACCAGGCCCTGATGCTTCCTTCTGGCTTCCGGGTCTCCTCTACCCATCCCCACCCCCTCACCCCCACCTGGCAGAGACTGAGCCACAGCTGCAGGTGCTGTCTGGGTGACCCCTTTGAGAAGTCCCCAGAGGGGTGGCCATGTGTGCAGGCAGGCCAGGGAGGACAGAGCTGGCAGCAGCGGGAGGGCAAAGGGCCAACTCGACGGATGCCCAAGTCCATACTGCCACCATGTAACTCTCCCAGGGAAACAGCAGCATTCTAATCCCAGCTCCACCACTTACCAACTATGGGACTACCTCACCGAGCCCCAGTTTCTTCTCACTTGTAAAATGGGGATAAGAATGTCTGCTCTGAATTTTAGTAGGTAAAATTCATGGAATACTTACTCTGTACTGGGCCTTTCACAAAGCTTAATTCTTATCTAACCCACATAACAACCCCCTGAGAGTGGTAGTTATATTTACTGAAGAGGAAATAGAGGCTCAGAGAAGTTAAGCAACTTGCCCAGGTCCCGCAGCTAGTACATGTAGGAGCCATGATCCAGGTTCCAGCACTGTGTGATGCTGAGCCCTCACTCTTCAGCTCGCCAACTGCCAGGCTGTGAGGGAGCCTATGGGATGGATGTGTGCAAAAGTGCTTATCAACAGAAATCTCCAGAACAACTAAAGCAGAGGGTCTTTCCCCCAACTCTCACAGGGCTCTGCTATATAGCCTGGACGGTTTTCTGCCACCGAGATAAGAACAAGTGCTCCAGGGGCTATGTACCCTCCCTTCTGCTGGAGCAGCTTGGGCTGCACGTGTTTGTGTGCATGTGTCTGTGTGTGTGCGTGTGCGCACTTGTGTGTTGGGGAGAGGCGCGGTGCCCGGCCAGGCGAGCCAGCTAAGAGGGGAGCAGATTTGGAGGCTGTATTTTGCCATTGCTTGCTCTCCTGGGCTCAAGGCCTCGGTGGTGCCAGCTCGTTTTCAGTCATTTTCCCAGGGAATTAACAGGGGAACATTCTCGTCTGTAATAATGATAAAAAAAATAATAATTAACTCAGCTGTAGCTTACATTTCTCCAGCATCTCTCTCTCTCCCCAGATCTCAAAACTCTGGGCAAATAGCAAATCTGCTGGCTTTCTAGCCATACCCAAGAGCCTGGGAAGCCTTAGGTACTGGCAGATTTTCTGTCTCCTCCAGCTGGGTGGCAAGTCAGGTGCACAGGAGACTGGTCCCAGAAGCTGCCCTTTGAGTACCCCTAGCAGAGCTGGGAAACAACCCCAGGTGCTCTGCCAAACAACCCCAGGTGCTCTGCCTCTCCACCTTCTCACTCCATCACATTCTGGGATCACCCTGTGTCCAGGAGCAGGAGAACAGGTAAGGAAGGGAGCAAGGTGTCAGCTGTCTTTGCCCAACCTTAAGAAGTTCCCCCATCTCTGGGCTCCCACACAGTGGGCACTGCCTTAGGGAGAATGACCCCCTGCTCCTCCAGCCAATGGAACCGCGTCCGGCAGGTCTGGTCCCTGTAGAAGATGGCTGATGGCTTTTTCTGATCCCAGCCAGGAGTCATTACGCACCAAATGTCTAGTTTAAACAAGTGATTAGGCAGCTCTATTAAGAGTGCACGTGCTTCCCTCCAGGGAGGGACAGGAACTTCCAGAGGAGGCGGAGGACCTCAGGGCCTTGCAGCAATGGGCTTTCTCCTCCAAAGCATTCTCCAGTGAATCCAGTGCAAGGAGGAGCTCCCAGGGTTCCGGGAGCCAGCATCCTGGCAGATTTTTAGACACAGAGCCCACTCCTCAGTGTCCAGGCAGCCCACCCAGCCCTGATACACATGAAGGACTCGGAGCAATTTAAATACAGAGAAGCCAAAGCTCTCCTGTGGCCTGTGGCTTCAACCTCTCCAAAGACATTCTTGAAAAGCAATGACTGGATCTGAGTTATTGATACATTTCCTTTGCTTCCTCCAGGAGCTGCAGGACAAGGAAAGGGTCAGAAGGGTAAACACAGTCAGCAACTGTGCTTATCATAAACATATTCCCCCAGCATCTCCAGAGAGGAAAAAGCCTACTTAATCTCGAGTCCACAGATGGACTGAAGAGCCTGGAAAATACCTGAAATTGTGCGTTTGTGTGCACGTGTGAGTGTGAGCGTATGGGTGCGTTTTTCTGGAGAGAAGGTCCATAGCTTGTATCAGATCCTCAGTGGGGTCTATGACCCCCAAATGCTAAGGAGCACTGCTCTACTGATTCCTTGGTCAGTTCTAAAGATGATGGGTTGGCCCCTTTCCATAAAGGTCTCTTCATCTTTCAGAAACAGCAGTGGATTTTGAGGCCTGGATTCTACCTGCTTGAAGAGGGGGGGCTAGGACGAGTCTGGGGACACAGCTGAAGCAGAACTATTGACAGGGAGTCTTTTGCCAGGCGGAGCTGTGGCTGCCTCTAATCTAGGTGCAATGATGAAGTGCCTTCCTCGTCACCTCATTTTTCCCGTTGTGACAGCTCCATATCTGCTGTTCTCTGTCACCCCAGTGACAGCTTTCTAATGATGAAGGCAGCATCAATGTCATATAAATCCCTCCAGAACCCCAGAGGCTAGAAGGAGATCAGGTGCAGGAAGCTGGGAGCCAAATGCTCTACACAGCAGAGTGGAGAGAACAAAGTCTTTAGAATAGGAAAGACTTGAGTTCAAATCCTACTTCTGCTTCTAACTAGCTGTGTGACCTTGAACAAATTATTTAACCTCTCTGAGAGTCAGTTCCAATATCTGTAAAATGGGAATAACACCTCAAGGGTTATCTTGAGGATTCAATGAGGCAATACTGACAAAGAATCTGGCATAGTGCTGGCACACAGCAGGAGCTCAATAAATGAGTTCTTTTTCACAGCAGGCATGGATAGGGATGTGCACACCTACACCCTCCTGCTGCACTACTGCAATATCAGAGAAAAGGGGCCCCAGGGGAGAATGGCTTCTTGGTAACACGTGAATGGCACTCAGAAGCCACGTCTGCCCACACTGACCCGAATCTCCCAATCCTTCATGAGTCGCCAGAAGGCCCCTTCTCCTCTGTACAGTGCTCTTTCCTGACATCCCATAACTGCCATCTAGGTTTTCCATCTGTATCATGCAGCCTCTCCTCTCCATCTCTCTCCCGTGATGAGGGAGGCCACTGGCTCTCCTTGACCAAAGGGCAGACCCCTTGGCTGCTTTAGCAGCAGCCCCCTCCATCCATCCCCACCCACCTCTCCAGGGCCTCCCCTCCTCTTCTCTTTCCCTGAACTGTATAGCAACTGGCTGTTCTCTTTTGTGCTTGCAAGGCCTTTGAACTTGTTGTTCTGCAATGCCCTTCCACTCTCTGCTTGGGGAGCTCTTAATTATCCTCCAGTGCCAGCTCAACTGTCACCTCCTCGGTGACAATCCCTGCCCTCCCTCTGCTTGCTCCTCCAGAACCTACCCTAGTTTAGCAGGAGCCATGGAGTGTCTGCCTCCCTAGCCTGAGTTTCTCCAGAGCAGGGGCTGGGCCTGCTCTAGCCTGGCTTCCCCTCTGCCTCACACAGGGGTTGGCACATGGTTGGTGCTCCACAAATGCCAGTTGGGGTAAACGAACAGATGGTGTGACGGCCCATGGCTGGCAGTGGGGTTGTCCTTAACAGGAGGCTTCCTGTAAAGGGGGCAGACCCACCCCATCTGTAAAAGGTGGCTAGCTTGGGTCCTGCTGGAGAAGGCCTAACCCTGTGTCTAGACTGGATGAGTGGCAGGTGACAATGAGAAGGCTGATGTGCTCATCCCATTTGGATTCTGCACTTGTCTATTTCAAGCCACGGGGTCAGGGCAGAGGGCTTCTGCCAATCACCCCAGAACCTTCTCTACCTTGCACCTGCACCGGGAGAGGAGGCGGATGGGAAGGGGAGGAGGAGGGGAATTAACCATCGTGAGTACTGGCAGTGTTAGGGCCAGCTCTGTGAGGCTGGAGGCCTCGACTCATTTCACAGATGAGGACACTGAGGCTCAGAGGTGACTCACTGGCCCAGAGCCAGGCAAGAAGCTGCACAGAGCTGAAACTGGAGCCAGGTTGGTCCAGCTCTAGAACGAGATCTCTTTTCTTCACAAGATACCGTCTTCTGCAGAAATCATAACACAGCATCCAGAGGGAACAGGAATGGAGAAAGGCTCACACTGAAAGATTGTGTGTATATGCATGTGCGCGTGCGTGATGCTTCTTCACCAACGACAAAGACAGAGAGGATGGATGGAGGAAGGTCTGGACAGCCTTTCCTCCCACGTGTCTGGATGCGGGTCAGAGGATTCCACACTGGGGTTCAGGTTCACAAGGCAAGCCTCTGAGCAGGCGTCACAGTCTCCAGGGACCGGTGGGGAACGGCTCTCTTAGCACAGCAATAAACAACCCAGAGGACTTCAGCCCACCCCTGTTTCTATGCCACCATGTTTGGTTACTTGCACTACTTGGCAAAAGCCTCAACCCTAAAAGCATGGGAAGGAAATGTGGGGAGGGGGAGGAAGCCCTCCACCGTGAGAAAAGAGGGGAGTCCAGACACAAGGGTGAAATGAGGGGAAGGAGCCGGGGATAAGCTGCTTGGACTGAACCAGCCCATCTCAGAGATTTAAGTACCTTTATTTTTGATCAGAAATATGTGATCTGGAAAATCTTGGGACTTCTATGCTTTTTGGGTTTTTGTTTTTTGCATGTGTTATTGTTTCTCTTTTTAGTGCTCCTTTTCAAAAATCTACTCGTTTCCATTGAAATTGAGAGAAAATCAGGATCGTAAGCACCTGGGTTATCGCGCAGCTGGGGAGCAACACAGTCTGCTGGGGACTCTGGCGGAGCTGGGGGAGGGCAGGAAGGAGACAGGGGTAAAGGGAGGGAGGACCCGCAATCACACCCAGGAATGAACAGTGGCTGTGAAGAAGGCTGGCGTTCCTTGCACACGGGAACTGTTTCAGGTCCAGGTGAGCTTCACAGGCAAACCCCGCACCTGGATTCAGAGCCAGAGCCCTGCAGCAGCCGAGCAGCTTTTCCGGCTCCTGTACTGGTGCCCGGAGGGCAGCTGGCTTGCCTCCTGTTGGAGCGGGAGAAGGTGCCAGGAAACCTGCGGCGACGGCAAGATTCTGACTCCAGGTAGCCAAGGAGCAAGAAGGCAAAAACAGAGGCTGGAAAGTTAAGGGGAAAGGAAGGCCTTGAGGAGCCTGGTGTGGCAGGGTTAATAGTTTCCTTCAGAGAGATTTCATGGCCCATTGAATAAACGAAATACTACGCCATTGCAAAAGAGCCGACCCGCGGCATATTAGATACCACCACACTGTTCTCTGTCAGTCGCCATCACGGGTGACTGATGGCTTATCAAAAGCCACACTGACATTTCCAAATGAGATGTTTTGATAGAGGTGCCATTCAACAGGGCCCCAAAAGCCAGAGAGAACCTGAACGTAAATGAGGAACATCTGTCACCTTTGTCTCAACTATTTAAAGGTTTCTTGTCCGACAACAAGTCCTCCAGGAGAGAGCTATGGAGTGAGAGAGGTGGACTGGAAGATGGGCAGGTGAGAGGGAAGGGAAGGGCTCGATCCTGAAAGAGCCCAGAGGAAGAGGAGGACTGTGCACCCCCCCCCACCGACCCCAGCCCCGGGGAACAGTAGGAAGTCAGGGGCAGCAGAGGCCAGGGAGATGGCTCTGATTTCTATGCCGAGTCACTCTGTGACTCAGCAGAAAGGAGCAGTGCGAACATAGGCCTGCACTGTCCAACATGGCAGCCCCATATGTGGCCACTGAACATTTGAAACGTGGCTAGTCCAAACTGAGAAGTGCTGTACACGTAAACGCACACCAGCTTGTACAGATTTGATGTGCAAAAAGAATGCAAAATATCTCATTAATAACTTTGTTATGCTGATTACATTTTGAAAGGATAATTTGGGGGGATATATTGGGTTAAATAATATGTTATTAACTTCACCTGTTTCTTTTTACTTTTTTAATGTGGCTACTCCATATGTTAAAGTGTGGTTTACGTTATATTTCTTTTGAACAGCACTAGCACGCACTGTGGATCAGAAAGATGTAGGTTCAATCCCACCTCCACCACTTACTCAAGGCTCCCCCGTCCCATTCCTGGGAGCCAGGACTGAACACGCTCCTAGCCTCATCACTTATTAGCTGCATGCTCAGCTTTTCCACTGGCCCTCCATGAGAATCTGGGAAACTGTTACCCCTTGGCACCTTGGTTTTTCCCAAGTGTAAAATGAAGGGATTAGGGCAGATGACTTCTGAGTGCTCCCCAGAGCTCTATGACCCACAGCACGAGTTACCCAATCTCAGCGCGCCTGTTCCCTCACCTGAGTCTTTGTGAGGGGCAAGCAGCAGCAGTGGGCTAAGGGGAGGAAGTACAGCAGTGATGCTCCTGACCTCCTAGGGTGACTCGATGTGCTTGTGCCTTACAGCAGACACCACCACCCTCCGGGCTGGGATCTGGGACACGGGGTGCTGCGCCAAAGCCCCCTCGCCACCAGGGTGTGGAGCCTAGGGCTGTGACCAGCCGAGCCCAAGTGAGGAATTCAAAGTGCTCTGCTCGTGAAGCGTGTCTAAAGAAGGTGGGCGAGGCCTTCAAATCTTTACCCAGGAGCATCATGGCATTGCCTAATCCCTGGGGAAGTAAACATCCTTCCGACAGAGCCGGCCCGGGCTCCCAGCTGCTGCCCACAACCAGCCCCTCTCCTCTCCTGAGGCTTCCACCTCCCCAGGCCTGGGCAGGGGTAGGGACAAAGATCAGCATTACCAGGGGGACCGAGGTAGGAAGAGGGTGCTGACAGCAACCTGAAGACCTAGTTAGCCAGTGCTCCAGGCCTCTGACCAAGTCCGGCTGGGGGCTGATGGCTTCTCTCTCGGACCCTGAACTTCAAGGCCTTAAAGAGCAGGGGACAGAGCTCTTCTTGTCACATCCAGATCAAACAACCTTTCACAGAGGGTGGTCCATGGTCCCCTTAAACCAGAATTAGGTTCAGAACAACCATACAGGGTGCTTGTTAATCCTGCAGATTCCTGGAATCCACCCAGACTTCTGGAATTGGATTCTCTGGACGTGAGACCCAGGAACCTGCCTGCTTAACACACTCTGGAGGTGGTCTTTGGTAAGCACTGATGGAGGTCCCAGTGAGGGTTAGTGTGATGACTTCCGGGAGGGGGAGAACCCTCCCTACCCCCAGCCCGGAGCAGGCTGCATTTCTGTCAACCCCATCAGCAGGTGAGCGGGAGATGTTTGAGCAGAAAGTGAAGGACCAGGTATGCATCGCAAGGGGAAGGGAAGGCTGGGGTCAATGCACCCCTCTTCTCGCTTGTGTGCAGCCCTATACATCAAAGACGGTTCCCAGGCACCTGAGGAAAATGGGTCAAGCTGCAGCAGCAGGGGCTGTGGTAGGAATGTCCTGCCATGAGGAGCCAGCCACACTGGAGCATCTGGCTTCTTTTCTTTAGTGACAAGAGACAGACCTATGGGGATGAGCTCTAAGCGCCCTCCAAGGGGAAGGGGTCCTGAGGCTGTGGACCCAACCTTCCACGCCTTTCCCTCAGGTCAGGCTGAGGAGGGAGATCTGGCAGCAGGTGGAGGCAGACACGGGTGGGGGAGGGAGAGGAGGAACTCAGGCAGGTGGCCCAGCTAAAGCCAAGAGGAGCAGTGGGGAAACAACACAGGGCTGGAGCTGGTTGGTGGTTGGGGAGGGGGGGGAGGGGAGGGGGAGGGGAGGAGGGGGAGGGCACAGGCAATGGGGAAGATGCAGAGAGAATG
>NW_021146832.1:0-25000 GCF_002837175.3 Physeter macrocephalus
AGGCTCACAGAAAAGTGGCTCAAGGTGACATAGCTAGAAGGGGGGTGGTAGTGGTGGCAGTGATCAGGATGTCGACCTGGGCTACCCTGCAGATGGCAGTCGGTAAAATGCCCTCTCCCACCCCACTCAGCTCCCCGTGCCGGAATGGCGGGCAGTGCCAGGACGACCAGGGCTTTGCCCTCAACTTCACATGCCGCTGCTTGGCGGGCTTTGTGGGTGCCCGCTGCGAGGTGAACGTGGACGACTGTCTGATGCGGCCTTGTGCTAACGGCGCCACCTGCCTGGATGGCATCAACCGCTTCTCCTGCCTCTGCCCTGAGGGCTTTGCTGGGCGCTTCTGCACCATCAACCTGGATGACTGTGCCAGCCGCCCATGCCAGAGAGGGGCCCGCTGTCGGGACCGGGTCCACGACTTTGACTGTCTCTGCCCAAGTGGCTATGGTGGCAAGACTTGTGAGCTAGTCTTACCCATCCCAGATCCCGCCACCATAGCGGACATCCCCCCGGGGCCCACCTCGGCTGTGGTGGTACCTGCTACGGGGCCTGTTCCCCACAGCGGGGGCGCCGGTCTGCTGCGCATCTCCGTGAAGGAGGTAGTGCGGAGGCAAGAGGCCAGGCTGGGCGAGTCTAGCCTGGTGGCCGTGGTGCTGTTTGGGGCTGTCACTGCCACTCTGGTCCTGTCCACGGTGTTGCTGACCCTGAGGGCCTGGCGCCGGGGTGTCTGCCCCCCTGGACCCTGTTGCTACCCTGCCCCACACTATGCCCCGGCGCGCCAGGACCAGGAGTGTCAGGTTAGCATGCTGTCGGCAGGGCTCCCCCTGCCGCCTGACTTGCCCCCTGAGCCTGGGAAGACCACAGCACTGTGATGGAGGTGGGGGCTTTCCTGCCCCCTCCTTCACCTCCTCTGCCGCTCAGACTGGATTGGCCCTTTCTCTCCACCCCTCAGCTGGGATACATGACACTGAGGGACCTCAGCCTCATGCCAGAAATATTATTTTTTTAATACACAGAGTGGAAGATGGAATTTTATCAAATAAAACTATGGAAGTGCATGTGGACTCCTTTGCCAGAAAAAATCCACCTGGAGTCCCAGATGCAAGAGGCCCAGAACAGAGGCCTGCTTCTGGGGAAGCCGCAGGACTCTGCCCCCGAGGAGTGGTTTGTAAAGGGGAACCCAGGGTACCCTTTTTCCCTCTGCGGAGGTGAGAGAGAGGTAGAGCCACAGAGGGGTGTAAACAAGCAGCAGGCCCCTCTGTGCCAGGCAGCAGTGGGTAGGACAGAGGGAGGTCCTGTGGGGCGGGGACTCAGGGCCCTCAGGGAGAGGAGTGGGCTCCCTGCTGGCTGCTCTGCAGCAGCTGCTGGAACAGCGAGTGGGGCTGGCTGCGCAGGACGGCGGGGGAGTCCAGCTCCGCCACCCTCCCGGCTTGCAGCACCAGCACCCGGTCCGAGTTCAGGATCGTGTTGAGCCTGCGTGGGAGAGGGTGGTCAGCGTGGGGATGGAGGACAACGCCCTAGAGAAAGCTGACCCACTTTCCCTCCTCTTCTCCTCTGGACAGCACCAGCCTGCCCCACAGGCTTCAGTCCCTGGCTCTGTGCTAGGGGAGGGGCTGCAGGCTCCCTCAGACAATGCACTACAAAGGGCCTGGGTCGGTGCCTGTAGAACACGGAGCTGAGATTCATGGGGGTTGGAATCTCTAGAGCTCTGATCCCTGGGGTTTCTGAAAGGAAGGGAGGCTATGGGTCCATGACACCTTAGCCCCTGATTAGATTCTCACTCTGGATGCCTACACACCTGTGGGCGATGGTCAGCACTGTCTTGTTGGCAAAGCGTTTACAGATGGTCTGCTGGAGCAGCTGGTCTGTCTTCTGGTCCACGCTTGCTGTGGCCTCGTCGATACACAAGATCTGGACCATGTGGAGAGGATGAGAGGGGAGGAGGGAGAAGAAGGTCAGCCGTGGCTGCTACATAAGCCCCAGCCCCCGCCTCCTGGTCTGGTGCAGGCCAGCCCACAGCTCCCCACCTCCAGCTCTAAAAGAAAAACTAACTAGGTCCCTTGAGACCTCTCCCCAGTCCACTTCCTCACCCCCCCACCCCTCCCATGTCCCCTGCCTTCTTCCTGGCCCTCTCGAATGTCCCTTCCTCTTGCCTTACCTTGGCATCTGTGAGGAGAGCCCTGGCCAGACACAGCAGCTGCCTCTGCCCCAGAGATAAGCTCCGGCCCCCCTCGCCCAGCTCACCATCCAGACCACCTGCAAAGCGCAGCATCTTCACCCCTGGGTTCTGAGCCTCCCTCAACCCCCTCCCTGCTCACTCCTGCCACCATGCAGGATAGGACCTAGAACTCACCCACAGATATGATCACCTCACTCAGGTGGCACTGCTCCAGGGCCTGCCACAGGGCCTTGTCCTCATACAGACCCCGGGGGTCCAAGTTTTCCCGAACAGTTCCACTGAACAAAAAGGGCTCCTGGGGGATGATAGCCAGCTGGGATCTGGGGGATGAGGAGGGGACAGGACATGGGGGTCTTGGCTGGAGATGTGGCCACTTCTGCTCCCAGCACAGGTTTTAGCTATAGGTCCAGCCCTTCAGAAAAGCTTGGGGATAAGACCTGAACATAACCCCCATCCTGTTCCCCGCTTGGTCAGCCATGTACCTAGAACTGTGCCAGTGCTATGAGGAATACCAAAGGAACCAAAGGCCTAGACTCTGCCCTTAAGGAGCTTACATCTCACTGAGGGGCAAAACAGAACAAGCATGAACTAAACCGTATGGCACTGACTCCAATCACGGGACAGCAGTGGATGGCAAAGAATGACCAGAGGGGACCAAGGAATGACTGGGTAGGGGATGCTTCAAGGTTGGAAGCGGGCCTGAAATTGGGTCCCGAGGAGCCATATGGTCAACCTATGGCCACCACAGGTTAGAAGAGAAGGCAGGAAGGCCAGGGCCAGGGCCTGGGATCAGTAATGGGCTTTAGGACAGAGCATCCCTACCTTTCTCCACATCATGGAACTCAGAAAAAATGATACTAGGGCAATGTGGTTGGGAGGGGTGTTTAGCTCCAGATGAGACCCCTTGTGGCCAGAGGCAACTGGCCCAGGTCTCCAGCTGTCCCAAGCGCCACCTGCCAAGCCCAAGGTCATAGCACCTGGGAGGCTCTGACTCAGGAGGCAGTGACTAGTGGTCTAGAGTGGAAGGTGTATGCTGGGAAGTACAAGGTGAACCTGGGAAGGTGAAAACCTTAGGACCACAGCTATGAACCCCGACCTGAGCACTGGCAGCTCACTATTCTCGCCTGCTTGTCCCATCCTCCATCTCACCTCCTGATCAACCCTATCTGCCCTGAGTTTATATAAAGTCTTCCTAACTGGGCCTTCCTCTAAGCGCCAGTAGTCTGGTCCCCTCTCCTCTCTCCCCCAGACCTGAGCTCAGCCAGCTCCAGCTGGCTGGTGTCCACGCCGTCCAGCAGCACTCGCCCAGAACTGGGCTCTAGCAGCCGAAAGAGCACCGACAACAGCGAAGACTTGCCAGAGCCCGTGCGGCCCACGATGCCCAGCTTCTCTCCAGGCTTCACGTAGAAGGTCACCCCATCCAGGGCATTGGGCAGCCCTGGCCGGTACACCAACACCACATCCTGGAACTCCACGCTCCCCTGGTTCAGCCAGCCAATGCCCAGCTGGTGGGGTCCGTGGGTGGGAGAGGGAGGGAGATGGGTGAGATGGGGAGGAATGAGGAGTGGAAGGGAGAAATGAGGAGTGGAAGGGAGAGGAATGAGGGATGGATGCCGGGAGAGGAGAGGTGGGGGGATGGACACAAAAATCAGGGAGATCACGGGGACGGTACAGGAGCTGAGAAAAATGGTGAGGGGCACAAGGAAAAGAACTGGGGGAGAGACTGGGGCCATCAGGAGGATCCTTCAGGGTTCTAGCACCCAGGCTGGGGTGAGGGCGCAGGCTACCTGCGGCCGCTGGCCCTGGGGCTCCTGGGGCAGGTCACGGGAGTATTCCTCCAGCCGCTCGACGCTCACCAGCATGGCTTCTGTCTGTGTGAAGCTGCTCACCAAGCCGGAGAGCAGGCCCGTCAGGGACAGGGCGTAGGACAGTGACAGGCCCACAAGTCCTGGGGGAAGGGAACACAATTGCCAGGGGAGGCTTGGACGCTGGGATGTGTGTGGAGATGGCTGGGCAGAACGGGCGAACCCTGAGCTGTGGACCGTGGGCGTTTAGAGGAAGCTGGCACTGAAGGAGGAAGATGCAGGAGCCAGACCAGGCCCACAGGAGGCTGGCTGCAGCAGAGTGGAAAGGCTACGAGGGAGGACGGGCAGAAGGCAGGTGGGCTAGGGCCGGTTGCTAAGTGCTGAGGACGGGTGAGCAGGGAGAGGCGGAGATCAGAAGACTTGACTAGTCCCAGATCCACGACCACCAGGGTGAGTGACTCCTTGAGACTCAGTTTCCTCAACTCTAAAATGCGGGTGATGAGAATTACAACACATCCTCACAGGGAACCCTGGTTGGGAGGTGAAAATGCTTGGGGCTGGGGGCGGGGAGCGCAGTGCAGGGAGAGGTCTGGGGCAGGTGCTGGGAATAACACACTTCTGAGGTGAGAGTGAAGGGTCCCGGGGCGGCACCTGGGTTGGCGAGGCCCTGCTGATGCTGCACCAGGGCGATGCCTGCGATGGCGCTGACCACTGCGGCCCCCATGAGCTGCAGCCGAATGTCCAGCCACTGCATCGTGGCGCTGGCAGCAAACTGGCACCTCTGGTTTAGCTCCAGGAGTCTCTGGTTCTCCTCCTCAAACCTGGGGGAGGCCACGCCACAGCTGCACGGACCCGCCCAGACGCCCTGCCCGTACAATGCCTCCTCCTCGGAGCTGACCTGCACGCCCACAGGCCGCACCTCAGTGGCGCGGAGGAGCCAGTGTGCTCTCTCGTAGGGGTCTGCTCAGCGTCACTCTCCCCCTTCTCTGTTTCTTTCCTCTTCCCCCTATGCCCTCACCCACCCTTCCCTTCTCAGGAGACTGAGACCCACCCCCCTTCTTCTCAGGGGTCGCTCTTCCCCACTCCCCCCAGCACCTCACCCCGCCCCCTCGCACTGGTTGGAGGAGGTGGACCTCACACACCTGTAGGTGGTCCCGGTGGCCCGGAGCACAGGGAGGCCGGCCAAGGTGTCGGCCAGGTGGGTGTAGAGAGGAGACAGGGTGAGGCTGCCCAGGCGCCGCAGCTCCCTCGAGGAGGCCCTGTAGTGGCGCTGCATGCGATAGTAGATGAGGCTCAAAGGCGGCAGCGGCAGCAGCAGCCAGGGCAGGCCAGAGCCCAGCACAGCCAGGAGGCCCAGCAGGCCTGCCGCGTTGGCCAGGAGGATGTTGAGGATGAAGGGCAGGCTGTCATCCACACAGGCCACGTCGGAGGAAAAGCGGTTGAGGACCCGGCCCGTGGGCGTGGAGTCGAAGAAAGTCACCGGCGCCTGGGAGGAGGGGTGTGGGTGGGCCAGGGCAGGGGCCAGCGGAGAAGCCATGGAGGCAGCCCCCGGGGGAGGTGGGCTGGGGGGAAAGGCCCAAGGTAGAGAATAGGAAAGGAGCAAAGTGTCCCCAGAGTTTGGGGGCACTGAGGGGGGGCTGGAGGAGCTTAGAGGAAGAATACCCCAGGTGGGAAAGAGAGAGTGTCTCCCATCCCTCTGGCTAGTGGGGGCCCTGAGAGGCCAGGCGGGCCACCCCTCTACTTCTGTGCTAGACGTGCCTACCCCCCTTTCAAGGGCAGGTAGCTAATCTCTTTCCAGAAGATGCAGTCTTCAGGCCATGAGTGAGATTTAGTTAGATGCTAGGAGGACCATCCTGATTGCCTGTGGCGGGACAGAGTGGTGAGGGTGGTGGTCAAAGTCCATACTGTCCCACGGTCAAGCGCTCAGGCTCCGGAGTCAGACTGCTTCTTGGATTCCAGCCCTGCCACTTACCAGATGTGAGACCCCAGGTAAGGGGGCTTCATCTCCTCAAGGCCCCTGTCCCTCATCTCAAAAAGGGGGATAGTAATGAAACTGCACCTCCCGGGGCTGACAGCAGGATTGAAGCCACATAGACAGCAGTCAGGAGCTTAGCAGGGTCTGCCTGCCACGGAGCAGGTGCTTGGTAACTGCTAGCTATTTAGACTACTTACTATTGGGAGGTACGGTCTCAAAGACCCTTTCCCTTTCCCCGCCTTCCCTGTCCCCCAACTCTCTGCCTTTACTTGGGGATCAGTCCTATCTTAAGGCAGGGCACTAGGTCAAAAGACTTGCTGAAGCATTTCCTAAAGCCAGCTTATGAGAAATTAATTCCTTCACAGCCTGAAGATGTGGGCAGACACTGGGCAGCTGCTCCCGGAGAGGCAAGGGAAAGACCCACACGTCCTGGGTTCACAGCCACAGAACTAGCCTTGCCCAGGTTGCACACACTCTCAGAGCCTGTTTTCTCATCTGTAAAATGAGGATAACAGTACCCACCTCACAGGGTTATAAAGAGGCCCTAATAAGATAACAGACAAAAAAAGAGCTTCGTAATAACAACAACATCGTTAATAATAATTGTAATTGGGCACTTAGTATATGCCAGGCACTGCCCTAAGCACTTTCGATGTCCTGATTAATCCTCATTTGACCTATGGGACAAGCAACAGACTATATATACACACAGCAACAGGGATGGACTTTAGAAGAGCTCTAAATAAAAACTGTGAGAAAAGGAATGTCATTTATGAAACTATGTGCACACAAAACACAGGCATTTTGCAAAAAGCCAAAAAGATACATATTAAACACACCTAGGATGGCTGCTTACCAAGGAAAGGAGAGGAAATGAAAACAGGGTTTGCAGATAAATAGGAACGGATCAATACATAAAATTAAAAAGGGATCTCACATGAACTAAGGGGTGATTAACTCAGTCCTCTGTGCCGGAAGTAAATCTGAGGAAGATTCTCTTCTCCCCACTTTATAGATGAGAAAGCTATAGGCCTAAGTAATTGGGTTTGAACCCAGGCAGCTGCTCTGCTCTTGGCCTCCCCAGGTCTCAAGTGCTGCACCCATCTGTGAGGGGCTGTTTTCTCCTGAGGACCAGGAGGGGGGACGGGCCCCTGATGGAGCCCAGGTACCGGGAAGGGCCCCCCATGCCACCCCCACCCTCCCATCCCCTCACCATGAGGACTCGACTCAGCAGGCGGCGGTGCAGGGTGGCGGCTGCTCGGAGGGTGCCCGCTGCAAAGAGCACTGCTCGGAGAAGGGTGCAGAGGGAGTTGACGCCAGCAATGGTCGCATACACGGTGAGGTAAAAACGGATGTCTGAGGAGCCATTGGGGGCAGCTTTGGGCATTGGGAACACTGAGGTGCTGGGTGGTGGGGAGGGGGGCTGTGGGTAACCAAAAGTGGGGCCACTCAGGGGTCCCTTCCCCACGCCCCCCCCAACGCCACTGCTCCCCACCCTCCAGGAGACACAGGCCCTGGAACACCAGCCCCCCAACTCACTCCCTGCCTGGCAACCACTCTGAGAGCCCCAGGCCCACTCCTGGCCCCAGCCACTCACTAGAGGCTTCCGGGGAAGAAGAAGAGCAACTGGGCAGACAGTGGCCCTGTGGAGCCCAGGCTGGTGGGAGCTGGCACCTCCTGGGAGCTATTCTTGGCTGCCTTCAGCTGAGCGATCCAGTGGGAGAGCCACCAGTCAGCCGAGTTCCTGGTTGCTGGGTGAGGATGGGAAGGAGAAAGCTGCCAGACAGCTCATCTTCTTCTTTCTATTCAGATACCCCCTTCCTCTGCTCTCGACTCTGGTTTCTACCCTCCTCCCCAGCCGTCCCCACCTTATGTCCTCCCCAGTGCGCACTTCTTTCCTGGGCCCATCACCCTTCAGCTCTGGGGAGAGCGTGATCTTGAATCTGCAGAACGGGAGTCAGCCTTGGGGGCAGATCAGAAGATGGCTACGGAACATCCCCACTCCCCCCTCGCTCCCGGTCCCCAGGACCCTCAGAATTGGAGACATGTCTCTTGTCCCAGCTGTCGCCCACACATGGTGAGTGTCTGGGCTTTGTAATGATTAGTACAAGGTGATGGATGTGATGGAGACCTAGGCGACAGGGCTGTGGGTAGGACGAAGGCCTGCAGGGTTTACTCCTACCTTGCATGAGGAGCAGAGAGAAGAGGATGGCGAGGGCCAGGCCCCAGCCCACGGCCCTCCAGTATGCACGGTACACGTGGAAGGCCACGGCGCCCTCCTTCTTGCTTTCTTCCTGCAGCAGGCGGCCAGACGTGCTCTCCTCCACCTCCAGCCCCTCCTTTGTTTTCTCTGGGTTCTGTACTGATTGGGCTGTGACTGTGAGAATCAGAGAGGTGGGCGGCGGGGGCGGGGTTAAGCTTACAGGATGACAGTTGAAAACCTTAGTGTTTTCAGGGGCAGGCAAGCTTCCTAGAAACATCTCCCTACAAGTGTGGTGGCGAAGAGCAGGCTCTTTCCTCTCACCCCGGGCCATACCTGGGTCAGACTCTTGTCCATCCTCCGCCCAGGCTTTGGGGGCAGCTTGTACCAATGGCAGGATCTCAGAAGGGGGCCCTGGAAGGCAGCAGGGGAGATTAGGAGGGGGCTCTTCTGGGTATATTCTATGCCTTTCTAAACATGTGAGCCAATCCACCTCCCATGCTCTTTGGACCCCCTCCCTGACCTACCCTAGCAGGGCTGTGCCCTGGACCCGCAGACCCTGAGCAGGACCATCAAGTCCATCCCTCTGTGTCTGGAGTCCGATCAGCACAGACAGAAAATGTTCACCCCTGGGAGGAGAGTCACGGCCACCTGTGAGAACCCTGTCCAGAGGCACCTCTCACTACCGCTGGGCTTTCTCCTCATGCTTCCTGGAACTCCTAACCCGCTGGTGGAGCCTCATCTGCTCCTGTTTCTCTCCAGTGAACATGCCAATGGTCATGTCCCTCTGGATAATAATCCATCAGAGTTTCTGTTTACTTGTTTTTAAATAAAATGATTGTTCTAAACCTGACTGCTTTCCTTTCTCCGAGGACATCAAACGGTTCTCTGAGATCCTGGGCCTCTAAGTTCCCAAAGCTCCCAGTCACAAAGCCTGCATCACAAAGCCACAGGCTCCTTTCCCTCCTGCTCTCTGTTCCTCACACCAGTTTTGTGAAGGCAGAAGAGGGTCACCCACTAGACAGAAGCATGACGGGGCCCAGATCACACACAGAGGGGGTGGCAGAGTCTGCACTTGACAATCCATCTGGAGCACCCGAGCAGATGGCTCCCTCACTCAGCCGGGCTCCCACCCTGGTGGCCCACATTACCAGCCTGGATGAGGCGCCCAGCCTCCATCAGCAGCACCACGTCAGCCCTCTCCAGGTACTCGGTGCGGTGGGTGCACAGCAGCCGCGTGGTGTGGCTCAGCACTCCCAGGATGCACCTGTGCAGCAGGTGGTTGGCCACGTCTGCATCCACGGCGGCCAGAGGGTCATCAAGGAGATAGAGCTCCTTCTCCTAGGGAGAGGTGGGGGCACCATGGATACCAAGTCCTCTGGCCAGAACCCAGACCTCTCCTAGGACGTGATCTTGAGGCCGTCCGGGAATACGGTTGAGAGGAACTCTGTGGCTACCCCTACAGCAGTAAAGAAGGTGGTGAGACCAGAGGGTGGACTTCCCTCCAGCCACGCAAGGCCAGTGCCCCAGGGCCAGCGTTCAGCTTTGCTGGGTCCCAGTGCCTCAAGCCACATAATGCTTTTTAAAGGGCCTTTAATTCTGCCTTCGATCTACAAAAGGGGGATAGGATGGCCAAGGGACCAACACCTTAGGAGCATGCAGCGGGGAGGGAAGAAACCGGATGCCGATGAAAATATCCCCACGCTGCCCCCTCCCCAGCCAAGCTCCCGAGGCTCTGGACTCTCCCATCTTCAACTTACCTGGTAGACGGCACGAGCAAGGGCAATCCGGGCCCGCTGTCCTCCGCTGAGGGTCACACCCTTCTCCCCCACCTCTGTCTGGTCCCCAGCAGGCAGGATCTGACAGGACAGGCCCCGCAGTGTTGGTCAGCGAGCTCCCCAGTACTTTCCACCCCATTTCCTAACCCTCTGCAGGGAAGAGATGGCGGGGTCAGAGAGCCAGGGAGCTTGAGGAGACTGGACTTGAATTTGGGGTATGTGAGCCAGAGGGGACAAACCACAACTCCAACAAAAACGAGCATTTGTTGAACACGTTTTTCTTTTCTTTTTTTTTCCCTTGAGGAATTTTTTTTTTTTTTTTTTTTTGCGGTACGCGGGCCTCTCACTGTTGTGGCCTCTCCCGTCGTGGAGCACAGGCTCCGGACGCGCAGGCTCAGCGGCCATGGCTCACGGGCCCAGCCGCTCCGCGGCATGTGGGATCTTCCCAGACCGGGGCACGAACCCGTATACTCTGCATCGGCAGGCAGACTCTCAACCACTGCGCCACCAGGGAAGCCCTCTTGAGGAATTTTTAATAAGCTTTCCTTTTTTTGTTTTTTGTTTTTCTGGCTGCGCCACGCAGCATGCAGAATCTTAGTTCCCCGACCTGGGATCGAACCTGTGGCTCCTGCAGTGGAAGCGCGGAGTCTTAACAACTGGACCGCCAGGGAAGTCCCCTGTTGAACACTTTCTATGTGCTGAGCACATTACAGGCATCATCTCATCTGACCCCCACGGCAACCTTATGAAGTTGATGTTATTTCATTTTCACAGATGAGACCAAAGCTCAGAGTAAGTACCCTGCCCAAGGTCATTCCACAGCTAGTAAAGGGCAGGACACGAATGTAGATTCTTAACCACTCCGTCACACTCACTATCCTGCCTTTTTAACAGGCAAGGATGAGGAAGGCCAAATTCAAAGTGAAACTTTCCTAGGTTTTTAGAGAAGGAAGGTATCCCGAGCCTTGGAAGAGGTACCCTGTGGCCTTGGGAGAGGTCTCCTTAGCTAAGGGGTCCCCATACCAGAGGAAGCACCTGTGGTCGACCAGATGGTGGCTCCCCTGAGGGAAAAGCTTTGTGATTCATTTCTTTTCTTAGTACCCAGAACAGTTCCCTGTACCCAGGAGATATTTGGGAAATGCCTGATATAGAAACAAATGATAAGTGGACATAAGATGCTCCATGGTTGGAGTCAAAGGTCCTCCTTTCCAGGGAAGTTCCACATCTACCTGGACAGGGTAGTGCTGATGACAGTCCTGCAGGGGATATGGGGGTTGGGTGGGAAAGTCACGGGAGAAAGCTGGACTCTCATCCCCCTTAAATTTAGCATTCTGGATGTGGGGGGTCTGATGGGCTTGCCAGACTTCTCTAGAATAACCTTGACTCTTCCAGTGGGAGGTGAGAGAAGGCCTCTTGAATCAGAACCATTAGCCAGACCTACAGAGAGCTAAGCCTCATAGGAAACCCTCCCCTAGTCCCAGAGGCTGCAGGGTTCCCACGGTTGTTGTGTGGAACACCCAGTCTCCACCCCACCGCCCAGGCCGTGTGCAGAAGCTGGACACTCTGGGAGGATCAAAGCCTGATGGCCAGTCCTGAGTAAATGATGCCTGAATACAAGCAACCCCTTCCCAGAGAAGCAAGTCTCTGACCTGCGGTGTTAGGGACACGGGGAAGCGGGCGGCCAGGCACTCACGCTAAGGTCATCGTTGAGGGCACAGGCTTCCAGCACTTCCTTGTACAGCTGGGCATCAAACGTCTTCCCAAAGAGGATGTTGTCTCGGATGGTGGCAAACTGGATCCAGGGCTCCTGGGTGGCCAGGCCAAAGCCTTTGGACAGCCTCCACACTGCCATCCGCCCACGCAGCCTGCAGAGAGCCAGGCCAGCAGCATGGGAGGCTGGCTCCCCGCTGGTCCTCTTCCTGCCCAGCCCCTGCCTCTCAGAAGCCTCTCCAGATTGCTGTCTTTTACACGGGGTCCCACTCCATGTCACATGGCTCTCTAGATTGGCAGCCACTGAGGTCGAGGGGTCCTATAGAGGCTGGAGGCTCACTCTGGACTGGGAAGGGAAGAAATTGCTCTTTGGCTGCAGCCAAGCAGCTGTCATATGTAGATGTGCTCAGAAGAGAGTGTGGCAACCAACCTGCACTCTTTCATTCTCACCGTGAAATAAGAAGGCCCTCCCTCACACCTCTGCTCCTCTCTGGATCCCTCCCGTGCACAAGCACACTTTCTGAAAGAGTAGCTGATGCTGGCTGTTTCCATTTATTTCTTTACTCACTATTACAGCACTTCTAACACTCTGCGGTGATGGTTTTGAGAACCCACTTTCACTTCCTTCCCCTTTACAGACTGAAAACTCTCCCAAGAAAGGGACCATGTCTTGCTCATCCTGGCATCCTGTGGCCTCTAAAAAGGTGTCCACCATGTAGCAGGGGCCAGGAAAGTGCTGACGAAGGGCAGAGCTGAGGACATGGGGCGCTGGAAGTTGCTTACCTGTGCAGCTCTCCCGCGATGGCAGCCAGCAGTGAGCTCTTCCCGCAGCCCACCTTCCCCACAATGCCCACCAGCATACCCTGCAAGGAAGCCACAAGTAAGTGTCAGGTCTCCCTCCTGAGGCCCTGGGATAGCAATCATCCCATGGAGCCTCTCTCTAGGCCCCAGTTAGCCTGGAGGGAAAGAATTCTCCACCCCACAGGCTGAGCTGTGCCTCGGTGACAGATGCTGTGTGGCCCCAGGGGAGTAGGGTGTTTTATTCTCCGTTCAGAGAAGCATCAGTTTCACTGTGTGAAGGGCCTTTGGAGAGCAGCAGTGTGCCAGAGAGCATGGGAGGCAAACTGCCCGAGAACTTCCAAGGAAAGCTCTGAGGCAGGTGACCCAGGATGGGGTGAGGGGAAGGAAGGACTCCAGGCTTTGGGGCCTGGACGCTAGGCTAGCTAACTCCACCTGCAGCTAGATTTCTTTTTTCTTTTTCTTTTTTTTCAATAAATTTATTTATTTATTTTTGGCTGCGTTGGGTCTTCGTTGCTGTGCTTGCACTTTCTCTAGTTGCGGTGAGAGGGGGCTACACTTCGTTGTGCTGCGCGGGCTTCTCAGTGCGGTGGCTTCTCTTGCTGCGGAGCATGGGCTCTAGGCGTGCGGGCTTCAGTAGTTGTGGCTCGTAGGCTCAGTAGCTGTGGCTCGCGGGCTGTAGAGAGCAGGCTCAGTAGTTGTGGCGCATGGGCTTAGCTGCTCCGCGGCATGTGGGATCTTCCTGGACCAGGGCCCGAACCCGAGTCCCCTGCACTGGCAGGCGGATTCTTAGCCACTGCGCCACCTGGGAAGTCCCTGCAGCTAGATTTCTAATGGCTCAGGGCAAAAACAATGTTTTGCACAGGTACCCATTTCTGTGATTTGCAGTTTAAAATTCTCTGTGCTGCCTTCCTTGCTTAGTTGTAACATACATTCATGGAGCTATCTCTTTGTACACAACAGAAAAAAATTCCTTCCATAGAAACAGGTGGGGCTCCTAGCAGCTCTGTCTGTGATGTCCCACACTGCCAGCCAGGGTTAGCCTATCTTCGAGTGGACACCAGACCAACCTGAGACCCTTCCCTGGGAAGCCTCCCTATTTCTGGCTGTGGTCTGTAAGTGGAAGGGCTCTCTGCAGGCCTGTCTTCTGCTCAGTGGAGAGCAGGTCCACAGAGAGAGAAGAATGAGGCAGATACAGAAAGAGAAGCAGATGGAAGGAGCAGCTCGGCGAGTTGAGGCCTGGCTCTGGGCTGCTGCTGAGATCTGCCCATGTCCTCGCCTGTGGATTCCACAATTCATCTCTATATCCTTCTTACAAATTCTTGTTGGCTTAAGCTAGCTCCAGTGGGTTTCTATGACTTATATCCAAAAAAGCCTCAACTGACACATTAGTAAAATTCCTTTCAAAAATTCCAGCCTTGTCTTGCCTGAACTAAGAGGAAAAACAAAACATTCAGCCCAAGCCAGAAACATGAGCCAAATGCGGCAGAGGCGGTTCAGGCTCCACTGGAGAACGCTGGGTTGAGCTGTGGGGCAAAGGGTTGGACATGGGTCAGGGGAGAGTGAAAACTCAGGACTCGGTGAAGAGGAGTTGCCGTCCTGCCAGCAATGTTCTTTCAAGTGCTTCTTTGATGATGTATGCCAGGGTGTGAGTCACAGGGTGTGATTCCTTTTCACCAGGCTAAATAGAGGATTATCTATACCATTTGCAAAATCCTTCTGAGAAGGGGCTGCTGGGCCTCTCCCGGCGGTCCCTAGCCTGGGGAAGATGCTGGATAAGTTCTGGGGTCTGTTCTGAACTCGATAGCCCCTGAGGGACACGGAGAGAAAAATGCAGTTGTTGGACTGGACTGGGTAGATGTGAATGGTCTGGTTACCAGGGAGAGATGTGACTGCTCTGAAGCGGCTGTGTGTTAGAAAACTGACATTCAGAGATAAGGTATCATCTCCTCTCCAATGAGAACCTGCTCACCAAAACCTCTCTGGTCCTTCCCTCAGTAATTAGAGCCACTGGGCCATCTTGCTATGATTGGCTCTGTCCTTGTTTATCGGTCACTGAGCTTGCATGTCCCTCGTTAGGCTGGGGGTTCTACTAGGGCGTCTGACCAACCAACCTTCTTCACTTCGAGGTGACTGATGAAGGTCTCCTGGCTGGTTCCAACTGGGTCCCAGGAGAAGAGGGCTTCATGTAGCTCCAAGGCTGTAGATGGCTCTGTCGGAGGATCTGAACAAGGAAGAAGCCACTCAGCTTGGGCTTCTAATACACAATCTACCTGCCCAGGGCTAATTCAGCCTCAGTCTTGGTCTGAGGATTCTCCCCCAGGAAATGGCCACCTGCCCTGCCTAAATTCTGCTGCCTCTGGCTCCTCTTGGCAGCATCTGTGTGCAGCAACCAAGGGGCTACAGTTCCCTCCTCCCCTGTGCCAGGTTCTGCCCTCCAGCTTCCCATTACCTGGGCTGTAGCAGGCCTGGGGGTTGTGGTTGGGAAGGTCGAGGAAACGCTGGATCCGGTCCAGGGACACTTTGGCCTCCAGGAGGCCACTGATCACCCAAGGGAAGTTGTTGAGGGGAAGAATAAGCATGTGCACCAGTGCCAGGGCCGTGAACACCTAAGTGGGGTCGAAGGTGGGGGGAAGGGTTGGAGCATCACCTGAAGCTCGGGAATTATCTGAAGGCCTGCTCTACGGGTGGCCCTGCAGACAGGTCTGTGGAGGGGAAAACAGGGCAGCAGCAAAACTGAGGAGTTAGCTGGACAATCTTGGGTTAGAGGTGGCAGAGGTGGCCAGTCCAAGAATCCCAGAAATTCCAGATACTCCTCCAGGGATCCAGGTTACTCCCTGATAAGCACACACACCTAGCTCACTCTGAGACCTTCTCAGAATTTCCAAGTAGCAACATCACCTGGCTATACCCAGCACTGGATCCACCTTGCACTGGATCGTGAACTTTTCCTCCAAGGCCATCAGAATGAGGATAAGGGGACCTAACCAGAAGTAGGAGAGGAAGAGGAGAGGAAAAAAAGGAATTCCTTTGCAGAGGGAAGGGTTATATATACGAGGCCTCAGATGAAAGTTCCCTTCAGAGAATTTCTCCTTGGTTGGGAAAGGATAAGGCAGCCAGGGACCCTCCATCCCTCCTTCCCAGCCAGCACTGAGGGCCCCAGTCCACCCCTCACTCCACTGCAGTCTCCGTGCTGCTGCTTCTCGCCCATGCATTCCTACAGCCGTCCCCTCCCCTCCTGGTCCTCACCTTGGTGGCAGTGAGCTGGTGCCCCAGGAGGATGTAGGTGATGAAGATGACGATGGAGATGACGACTGGCAGGGCAGCCCACAGGTACACACAGGCTGCATCCAGGTACTTGATGACCCAGAGTCGCCCCAGCTCTCGAGCTCGGCAGGCCTCTATACGGGCCCCCAGCGCCTGCTCCCACCCGAAGAACTTGATGACACGAATGCCACTCAGCAGCTCTGTCACGAGCTAGGGGTGGGGACAAGAGAGCAGTACAAAGTGGAGACACTGCTCACGTGTGTTCTCCTCTGCTCAGTCTCCCCCAGGCTCCTGGCACAAGATGTCAAGTATTCTGAGCCCTCATATGCTCCAGCTGGGGGCAGGTTGGAGCTAGAATCCTCCCACCTTCCTAGATGAAGCGGTGGAAAGTAAAGGGGGGCTCGGGTGGTATGGGAACTATTCCTATAGGAGTATACAGGTGTAGGAGGGCACACCACAGCCCAGGGTCAGGCAGACGACAGGGCCAGGCAAGACGGGCAAGGGCCAGAGGAACTCCTTGTATCCTAACATTCAAACATCCCCAGCCTGCAAGCCAGGGAGGCACTGGGAGCCTTCCCAGATGGCCCTGGAGACTAGTCAATAGCTGTCATGGGTAGGGGAAAAGGCCTCATGCCATAACCAGCTTTCAGAGACACCCCCTCCCCATTAGCACTCGGAGCTATTCCAGTAAGAGGTTGACAACTACGCTGTATGGACCCCTAAGCCCACCATCCCCTCTGTAAAGGTGCCACAATCACTGCACAACCCAGAACTGACTCAGCCAGACCCTCACACCTAGAGTTGGCCCAGGCAGGAGAGAGACCTACTCCTTTCCCCACAGCCCACCCCTAAGAGGTAGCTGGGGTTCTCCTAGGCCTCTTCACATGCGGTTGTGGGGTGCTCTGTGCCTGAGATGAGGAGGTGGGAGATTGGGTCCTGGCTCTAACACGAAAATCCCATTTGGCCCCAGACAGGTTACTTCCTACCTCCTAGGGTTGCTCTTAGGGCTGCATGAGCTAATACTATAATATTACTAACAGGCTACACTTACTTAGTGCTTACTTCGTGACTGGCACTTGCCAAGCAGTATCTCATATGATCCTCCAACTATCTTATGAGGCAAGCTATTATTATCCGCGTTTTACAGATGAGGAAATGGAGTCCCAAAGAGGTTAAGTGACTTGTCTGAAGTGATTAAACTAGTAAGTGGTAGAGTTGGGATGTGAACCCGTGTCTGTCTTTCTCCAGTCTGAGCTCTTAACTTCTAGATCACACTCACTCTCTCAGGCACAGTGCATGGGAGGACCTGGGGACTCTGGATGACTGAGGGACCCCAAGCGGCCCCTCACCTTAACCCGTGCATCCTTGTGCCGTAGCATCTCCTGGTTGCTGGCCATGATTCGGGTGGCAATCACTTTGTTGACGGGAACCAGCAGCAGTGCCAGGATCAGACCACCCACGAAGGCCACATCCACCTGCTGGTGCAGCAGGTAGAGGGTAATGGCCAGCTGCAGGGGCAGGCCCCAGGCCTCATGGAAGCTCCCAGCAAAGTTGAGCAGCCGCTCAGAGTCGGTGCCTAATAGGTTCAGGATCTCCCCAGCGGGAGGGCGTCTGGGCCCCAGCTGTAAAGCCTTTCGGTACAGGATGCTCAGCACAGCCCCCCGTGCCTGAAGTGTCACCTTCCGCACCTCATAGCCATACTGATTCTGCAGCACGGCGCCCAGAACGGCCCCACCGGCCAGCCCCAGGGCATAGAGCAAGCCATTGCTTAGTGGCTCCTGCCCCTCCTCCAGGAAGCCCACCAGTAGGGACAGTAGCAAGGGTCCTGAGAATCCCAGCATGGTCCCCACCAGCTTCAGCAGTCCAAGTGCCAGGTAGCGCTGCCCCAAGGCCCCATACAGGGCCCTCCACATTCGGGCCCCCTCCTGCCATTGTGCCTGGAAGACACGGGCTAGGTAGGTTGGGTGCAGCCTGTCGGGGAGGCGGCAAGTGTCCTGGGGGTGCCGGAGCTCTCCACAGGCCCCACGGGCCAGCAATGGTGCCAGCCAGGCATAGGAAAAGCGTGACAGCCAGCTCTCCCCATCTTCAGCTACCTCGGGTTCCTGTCCCTCAGAGAGGAGGGGCTCCTGGGCCCAGGGTTCCTGTGGCCGCCCAGGGACTGCCCAGCCCAGTCCATAGGCCAAGAGTGCAGCCAGCTGCAGGATGAGAAGGCATAGGCGGGAGAGGGGCCCTGGAAGAAGTGGAGGCAGAAGTGTGCCTTGCTGGCAGTGCCATAGCAGGGTCAGCACTAGGGCTGGGGCTGGCAGGAAGGCAGTCAGAGTCAAGGCCAAGGGCCCCCGGGAGCGGCCATGAGGGGAATGAGCCAACACCCACAGGGCCAGGCTGTGGCTGATCCAGGCCACAGCTGCCACGCCCCCGGCCAGCACCTCTAGCCCTATGGGCCCTGGGCCTGCCCGTGGTGGCAAAACGACTGGGAAGAGGTCTAGCAGTGGAAAAATGGAGAGCAGGAAGGAGGCTGCAAGTCGGACCCGCCAGCCAGGACTGCAGCACAGGATGGAACCTGGATTCCTAGGGACAAGGGGGAAAAGAGAAAAGGAGGCATATCGCGGCTGACTCAGGGCCCAGACATACCTCCAGTAACTCACTTACCTAGAGGGAATCCACTCCCTTTCCTGCCTGTATACCTTATTTCCATCCCATTTTACTCTGGAACTCAGGGTCTTTTCTCCCAGGAAATCTTCCTGGATTAACCTAACCCATTTTTCTAATCTACCTATACCATTTCTCATCATTCTTTTGCCACAGAAATAAAAAATTCTGAGTTAAGGTTGTATGGAACATGAAGACCCTAATTACAACAAAACCCAAAAAACAAACAAAACAAAACCCCAAAACCTAAATTTTCCTACAGATAACAACTAAGAGATGAGTTTTCATTTTTACAAAAGTATCTACATAAAATAACCCTTAAATTCATCCGAAGCACTATCAGATGGATAAAAATTTGACTTACATACAGCTTCTATACACTAACACTATAGCCTAAATTTTCTGAAGCCTCAGAATATTCTACTCTCTGTTTCTCCAATGGTTGTAGAAGATGGTGTGGATCATTTTTGTGACTCCATTAGCTGAAGAAAAACTTCCTTTCAGTTTTGTTTGTATCATCTTGGCTTGCAAAAAACGTTTTTAATAAACAAAAGGATTATCTGCCTGCATTAAAAATCAAGTACAGGGGGGTTTCCCTGGTGGCACAGTGGTTAAGAGTCCGCCTGCCAATGCAGGGGACACGGGTTCGAGCCCTGCTCTGGGAAGATCCCACATGCCACAGAGCAACTAAGCCTGTGCGCCACAACTACTGAGCCTGCGCTCTAGAGCCCGCGAGCCACAACTTCTGAGCCCACGTGCCACAACTACTGAAGCCCACGTGCCTAGAGCCCGTGCTCCGCAACAAGAGAAGCCACCGCAATGAGAAGCCCGTGCACCACAATGAAGAGTAGCCCCTGCTCACCGCAGCTAGAGAAAGCCCGCGCAGCAACAAAAGACCCAACTCAGCCAAAAATAAATAAATAAATAAATAGATAAATAAATAAAATGTAAAAAAAAAAATCAAGTACAGGGGACTTCCCTGGTAGCAGAGTGGTTAAGAATCCGCCTGCCAATGCAGGGGACATGGGTTTGAGCCCTGGTCCGGGAAGATCCCACATGCCACAGAGCAACTAAGCCCGTGCACAACTACTGAGCCTGTGTTTTAGAGCCCGCGAGCCACAACTACCGAGCCCGCGTGCCACAACTACTGAAGCCCGTGCGCCTAGAGCCTGTGCTCCGCGACAAGAGAAGCCACTGCAATGAGAAGCTCGCGCACCACAATGAAGAGCAGCCCCCACTCGCCGTAATTAGAGAAAGCCCGCGTGCAGCAATGAAGACCCAATGCAGCCAATAATTAATTAATTAATTAATTTTTAAAAAAATCAAGTGCAGGAAAACACACCTGCAACAGTACATATCAGAACACCTTGAAGGTTCATATAAGAAAAGGTTCATATAAAAACATATAAATCTGTATTCCCTTTGTTGTTGGCAGGGCTGGGTTACTGAAAATTTTAATTGTAGGTTAAAATGTTTGGGGTTTCCTTTAAAAAATTCAGTGATCACAGTTATATGGGGGGGTTTATATTCAGATAAAAGTCAACCTTTAATAATTCTTTTTTCTAAGATGTGGGGACAGAAGAACACTGTGAGCCCTTGGAGGCTGGTACACTGGCTCCAAGCTGGCCATTAACCAGTCTTATGAACTCAGGCAAGACTCTTTCCTTCTCTGCATCTCATTTTCCTCATCAGCACAGTGAGCAGTGAGGAGTCTGGACCCAAAGCCCTCTGAGGTCCTTTCCCGTCTGAGATTCTGGATCTCTCTAAACCTTTTCAGCAACTTGCAAAAATCTGTTAAATGAAGTGAGATAACCACAATATCTGTGGATTACATGTTGGTCTTTCTTGCCTTCTCCTTACACTGTGAGTTCCCAAAGGACTAGGCCAACTTTTAAAAGATACTCCTCTGAGCACAGATAATCCTTCTGAGTTAGTCAGTGTCACTCTGTGCTGACTGACTAACCCTCTCCAGACTTTTGTCTGTGCGTAAGAGACAAATCAGGATTCCTCCCAGACCAAGCAATTCTGAAGGCTCTCCTACACAAGGAAGGGATTCATTATCCTCTAACTCATCTTAGGTAAGGACATAGTCTGTCCATTAGACTAGGGACTCCCAAAGACAGACCAGACATTCCTCCTGCCTTATTAGTAGCCAGAGTGAGATTAACTTTAGCCATATCTAGACATACAGGAACTAAGTACAAAATCAAGGTGAGTTTAGCACCTACACCTTAGAGCCCCAAATTCAGGAAGGATTAAGGTTCTGATTTTGCTCTTCTCTTCTACCGACTGCTTCCTCTCCAATGAGTACACATGCTTTTCTTAGCCTAGAAACACTGAGGTTTCCTAGATGGAAGTGGTGAGAAACTGGTCCAACATCTTCAGCACACGTTAACCTTTTTGGCTTAAAAACATTGCTCACCCACTTTTGCCTCCAATTCATGACAACTGTGTTTGCGCATCTGAAAATCTACAAAAGTGATGATTTCTACCATGCATCAGGCCTTTAAAAATGTGCCAAGCACTGCACTATATGCTTAAATGCATTATCTAATTTAAATCTCCCAACAATGTTATGAGGCTCAGGGAAGCCAGGTAACTTGCCCCAAACAGCCACAATGCTGCAAAGTGGTTATGTCCACATTTTATTCTACTTTTGCCCCCTACTCCAGAGATCTCACTTATTTCGGTTACACTTCCGCGGAGATGTGGGTTTCGAGTGAGGTCTGCAAGAACACAAGGACAGATGTCTTGCACCCGTCTCTACCCACCTCGGGTTGCCCCAGTGGCAGGCACTGAGCACAGCGAGGAGCGCGTGGGGCAGGGTGCTGAGCACCAGCTGGGTGAAGCAGTGGCCGGTGGTGTCCCCCTCCCACACAGGGAGTGGCTGCAACGCGCTGGTGCCGCACAACTGGGCCAGGAACCGCTCCATGGAGGCCTCACCTGAGAGGAAAGCAGAGGGTGGAGGGAGGGAAGGACCCTCCCAGAGAGAGAGGAATCCGCGTTCCCAAGTGCTAGGTGCAGGCAGGGAGCGGGCATCCGAGGGGGCGGGACGCTGACCAGGAAGCGGGGATGGAGCAGAGTGACAGCGCGTCCCCTGCCGGACCTCCCCGCCTTCAACCCCGCCCACGAAGCGGGAGCTTACCTTGCTGCCGCCCCGAAACCAGACACTGCCCGTTCTTGCGTTACCTCAGCGATAGAAAGGGAGTTGGTTTGGCTCCCAGGAGGCAGGCGGCTTTCTGGACTAGTCACCTAGCCGGGCTCCGCTTTCCCACTCCCTGCGTCCCCGCCCCCAGAGATCTGAAACCTCTCACCTGAAGAAGCTGTTTTTCCACCGGATCCCGAGATCCTCAGCACTGGTGGAAGCAAAAGAGCGTGCTGCCGGCTTGGGACCCTGACCAGGCTCGCGTGGCACCCCCTAGAGGCGGGATGACCTCCCAAAATTTGCAGGGCTTCTGTGCGCGTGCGCATCTCTCCCTCCCCTCCGCCTCCCCCTCCCGCTCCCTCTCTCTCTATGGAGGCGAGCCCCTTGTATTATGGCGCGCTTATGCTGCCTGTCAAGACACTTGCAAATGCACTGATCTCAGCTATAATGCAGCATCAGCCATACACTCTCACGTAGAGTACTCGCTCCCATCTGTTTACTGTTTACTAGCAGGCACATGCATTGCACTCTAATTCTTACAGCTTACAGCGATGGGAAGCCAAACGTGCGAGCCTCGTGCCGCTTACGGACACTTGAACCATTTCCTTCCTTACTCCAAGGCTGTATGGCCTTGGGGAAGTTGCCTAACGTCTAGGAACCTTAGCTTCTTTGTCATTACAAAGGGGGCAATAACACCACTACCAAAGTAGTGTTGAGAGAGTTGAATAATTAATTTACAGTGCTAAGTGCAAGTGCCTTGCTTAGAGTAGTAACGCAATAAATAATTCTTTTAGGGAAGCAGTGGAAGAACGTAAGCTTTTAGTTCAATGGACCTCAGTTTGAATCCTGACCCCACCAATTTTTAGCAGTGTGAACTTGGGCAAGTTACCTCTGCATCTTAGTTTTATTATTTGTTTAAGGGGCATGGTATTGGTATACATCTGACACGAGTATGTGCAGCGCCCAAAGAAAAGTAGCTCAACAAATAACTATGATTATCCCATTTAATCTCAGTAAGAAGCCTCTCATTAGATTCTCTAATGTCAGAAGTTAATGGTCCTAACACAGCATTGTAAGTCAACTATACTTCAATAAAAATATTTAAATGAAATTAATGGTCCTATTTTTACAAATTAAGAAGTGTAGGTGTACATTTCACACCCCCTAATAATTAATGGATCATTTAGGCATTGATCATCAATGGCTGCTAACTCACAAAAAGAGAGACAACCAGAAGTTGTGTGCCTCCTTATGAAAAAAAAAATATTCTTGCCAAAAATATCTAACTTGAATTGATCAAGCCACTATATCTACTTATCTAGCTGCAAGAAACACAGGACACAGTTAAACAATACAGAGCTACTTGCAAGTTTACATTAGTCGCTATAAACAAGTACGTCGTCCTATACAAAGCTAAAATGTGTTTCACTGCATGTTTATGAGCAGGATGGGGTGAAGTTAATTGTGGGGAACCTAAGAACCAGAGGACAGGAGGGCTCTTTAGAGAGACCACTTCTGAAGACAGGGGCAGTTAATGGTTCTGTTAAAGGTTACTCCTCCTTTACCACCTTCCACCCCCACCTATGGACAACTTGTTGCTCAGGCACACCAGTAGGGCCCAAGTTCCCACTGACCACCTGAAGAAAGTGGTGCAGGGGGTGGTCCCCTCATTTTCATAATACCCTAGTGTCCTAATTTGCAATAAGAATTTCGGCGAAGGACTCGTACTACTGATAGGATCCTTTCTGACAGCCACAAACAACCAATTTACATTTTCCCAGATAGAGGAGGAAAGACAATTTGAAACAAATAATTCCTGCATTCAATATCATTTGGCCCCTTAGTTTCACCAAGTTTCCTGGAGAAATTTTATACCATGTTTTCGAAAAATGAGGCCAAAGCTACAAGTTTGTCTCCTTCCTTCCACTTTGGGGAACTTTTGGAGTAACAGCTAGGTAGCAAGAGGAGACCTGAAGAGGGAGAGGAGGAAATCATTGGTCACTAGATGATTCACAATCCATAGAGTAGAAGGATGGCCAACCTCTCCAAAACCTGAATGTCCAAAGGAAGTTTCTACAACTTTGGAAACTGACTTCAGTTTTCAGACTGGTGTGAACTGAGCATATCAGGCACCCGTGGAGCTGGTGGGAGTGGGGGTGGGCACATTCAGCTGAATGCCCAGGAGGGGCTGGGATCGAAGGGAGGGCAGTGGAGGTACCTCTGAAAAGAAGAAGAACTCTTCTTGGTGGTGGTTTTCCAAGGCAGTAGGTTCTGTCTAGCTGGTCCCTTCTTGGCTTACTTCCTCCTTTCTGCCTGCACTTTTCTCCATAATTATCAACAAGGTGATTTGCTGGAGGGCAAGGGGGCAAGTGTGGCTAGGACTGAAACTGGGCAAAGCCCCTGCCACACTCAGGCTTCATCCTGCCCACATCATCTCCCTGCCAGGTCACCACAAGCTGCTGCGCAGCGCATCTAAAAAAAAAAAAAAAAAAGAAAAAAAAAGAAACCCTGTACCTTAGCTATCCGTCTTTTATTCCCCCTCGACCCCCTCCATCCCCAGCCTTAGTCTATCTGTCTCTATAGATTTCCCTATTTTAGACTTTCATGTGAATGGAATCATATAATATGTGGGCTTTGGGGTTTTTTTTGGCCATGTGGCCTGCGGGATCTTAGTTCCCTGAGCAGGGATTGAACATGGGGCCACAGCAGTGAAAGCGCCAAGTGCTAACCACTGGAACGCCAGGGAACTCCCTATGTGGGCTTTTGTGATTGGCTTCTTTCACTTGGCATAATGTTTGCAAGTTTCACCCAAGTTGTAGCATGTGTCAGTACTTCATTCCTTTTTTTTTATTGTGGTAAAATAAAATTTACCATTTTAAACATTTTAAGTGTACAGTTCAGTGGTATTAAATACATTCACATTCATAACCACTGCCCATCTACAGTACTTTTTCCATCTTCCCAAACTGAAACTCTAGACCCATTAAATACTACCTCTCGGGGTTTCCCTGGTGGCGCAGTGGTTGAGAGTCCGCCTGCTGATGCAGGGGACACGGGTTGGTGCCCCGGTCCGGGAAGATCCCACATGCCGTGGAAAGGCTGGGCCCGTGAGCCATGGCCGCTGAGCCTGCGCGTCCGGAGCCTGTGCTTCGCAACGGGAGAGGCTACAACAGTGAGAGGCCCGCGTACCACAAAGAAAAAATTATTTATTATTTTTGGCCGCGTTGGGGCCTCGTTGCTGCGCGCGGGCTTTCTCTTGTTGCGACGAGCGAGGGCTACTCTTCGTTGCGGGGCGTGGGCTTCTCTTGTTGCCGAGCACAGGTTCTAGAGCGCGCAGGCTCGGTAGTTGTGGCTCACGGGCTTGGCTGTTCCGCGGCATGTGGGATCTTCCCAAACCAGGGCTCGAACCTGCGTCCCCTGCCTTGGCAAGCAGATTCTTAACCACTGCGCCACGAGGGAATCCCCTTGTGGGGTCCTTTTAACTCATTCAAGTGTATTGG